>NC_083766.1:57182268-57260496 GCF_963514075.1 Conger conger
AGAGACGCTCCCTGGGGCCGGGAGTTTAGAGACGCTCCCTGGGGCCGGGAGTTTAGAGACGCTCCCTGGGAGCGGAGGCCGTGCCGGAATCGTCCGGGGTGGCAGATGTGCCCGGCAGCGGGAGCGGCGTGTGAGGCACACAGTCCCCCTTTCACCCCCGTCTGTGGGGCCGCGGGCGGCCAGCTCAGGTGGGGAGGAGCTCCTCTCATTCATAAAAGAGCCAAGATCTCGAATGAGAACCACCGGGGCCGTGGGATTTTAAGGGATCGTGTTGCGGTTTTGAGTATCTAATTGAAGCGTAGGAGGCTCTAGGGGTTTTTTTTTTGCTGTGAGGTTTTCCTCGATCTCTGATCATTGCTCTTGAGCAGGGCTGCCCAAACCTGCTCCTGGAGATCTAGCGTCCTGTAGGTTTTCATTTCAACCATATTTTTCCATACCTGATTCTACTAATTAGCAGCTCAGTGAGATCTCTAGCTGTTGAACGAGGAGTGCTTTGTTAGGGTTGGAAGGAAAACCAACAGGATGGTAGATCTCCAGGAACAGGGTTGGACAGCCCTGCTCCAGCTGTTGAATGAGGTGAGCTTTATTAGGTTTGGAGTGAAAGCCTACAGGACGGTCGATCTCCAGAAGTGCGTAGATGGGGCAGAACTGTGTAGAGGGGCAGGCCTGTGTAGAGGGGGCAGAACTGTGTAGAGGGGCAGAACTGTGTAGAGGGGCAGAACTGTGTAGAGGGGCAGAACTGTGTAGAGGGGGCAGAACTGTGTAGAGGGGGCAGAACTGTGTAGAGGGGCAGGCCTGTGTAGAGGGGCAGAACTGTGTAGAGGGGGCAGAACTGTGTAGAGGGGCAGGCCTGTGTAGAGGGGCAGGCCTGTGTAGAGGGGGCAGAACTGTGTAGAGGGGGCTATATCTGCCCCCCTCCCGTCGGGATGCCCCTGCCTCTACAGCACAAAAGCAGACCCTCTGTCTTCCACCCAGTGAGAGCTGACCAGATGATAACGTGTTCCCTGTTAAAGCCGTTTCCTGGGCAGAGAGAAAGCTCTCCCTTTGAGGATACGCACAGTTTCTGCTGAGACAGCGAAACGTCCCCCTATGGCTGGGTTGGCTCGGTACAGCTGATGGCTGTTTTTGAGGGGGAGGGAGGGGGTGTTTGGGTCAGTTTTCATGTATGGAGTTGAAAGCACTACATGTGGCTTTTTTCCACAAAAAGGCTTTCAGATCCCTCAAACGGAGAATAAATGGTCTGTGCTGGCCTGAGGCACACGCTGCTGCTACACTTCAGTGAGCTGGACCTGTTCCCCCCACACTCCTCTCCATGTGCTTACAGCCTGCCTCCTGATGCTCTGTACCTGCAGGGAGAGAGAGAGAGTGTGTGTGTACTGTGTGTGTGTGTGTGTGTGTGTGTGTGTGTGTGTGTGTGTATGTGTGTACAGTGTGTGTGTGTGTGTGTGTACAGTGTGTGTGTGTGTGTACAGTGTGTGTGTGTGTGTGTGTGTGTGTACAGTGTGTGTGTGTGTGTGTGTGTGTACAGTGTGTGTGTGTGTGTGTGTGTGTGTGTGTACAGTGTGTGTGTGTGTGTGTGTGTGTGTGTACAGTGTGTGTGTGTGTGTGTGTGTGTGTGTACAGTGTGTGTGTGTGTGTGTGTGTGTGTGTGTGTCTGTGTTGACAACCTGTTTGTTTTCTTTCGTACAGTCTGGCAGATCTTGTGCTGATTGGTCAGTTTTTCACGTTCCCGTGCTCCAGTTTGCTCCGTTATCCGTGGGCCGTTTTGCTTGGCAGAGACGCCCGTCCTGATTGGGCGGTTCGTTCTCAGTGTCCATGCGACCTGTTTATTTGAACAAGCCTTTTTTGATCCAAACTCAGTTCAGGCCACGGCAACCTTTTCCATTTTCACTGGCCGTTTTACAGCCAATGGCTTCAGCCCCTCACCTCCAGATGACCCAACCAAAGGCGCTCCCCGCCAACATTTCAGACATTTTGTTCCATTTTACGCTGGGGTTTGATCGGAATGTTTACACGGGCTCAAATGGAGTGGAGCCACGTCAGGGCAGATGATGATTTAGGTTGAATTTACCGACAACGCACCGCTGTTCGCCCCGTACAGTCTGCAGTGTGCATTCCAGGAGCAGGTGGATCGGGGTGAGTAGGTTTGTGTTTTGGGGCTTGGCTTGTCCGTTACTCTGCGGAGCCCATCGATGAAAGCTGCTGCCTCTGTTCAGTTAGCGCTGCCACGGCTAATATTTACCGATCATGAAATGAAGACTTCCTTGAACACCAGACACCGGATAAAAAACGCCTGTCAAAGAACATTACAACACGACTCATTTGTTAGAGAGTTTTTGACTGACAAGAAGGTATGGCTGAACTTTGGAGAACCCCCTTGGTTTTGCGTCTTTGACCTTGTGTTTTCTTACACAGTGCTGGCCAATGCTGACTGGCTGCAGTCACAGAAGAAGTTTCCAAATCGGCTCCTCTGTGTGTCCGTCGAGGAACCCTATCGAGTTCAAGGGTTCCTTGCAGGGCAGGACGGTTCAGCCTGGGAGCTTTCCCTCATTCATACCTGCAGTACCATAGAGGGTTTCATTCGGGACTGAAGAGGGAGACCAGCCAAAGAACCGTCTTTTCTGAGCGTTCAGCTGCGGGCTTCCCAGCATGCTTCGCTGTGGTCCAAGTCCTGTCGACAAAAAGCGTAGCAGAACCCTAACAACAGTGGGTCCTTTTCCGACTTCCGACGTTTCTCGTTTTTAAAAAAACGGAAAAATTAATCCGGGAATGCCGGACGAGAGCGGACAGGGAAAAGCGAGGTTTTCCGGGCGGGCTCTGGGGAGCGTTCTGTATTCCGGGATCCATCCCGCTGCCGGCCCTTACCTCCAGGAAGCCGAACGATCCTGGAGGAGCAGGATCACAGGGTTTTTCCTTGGCCCGGAATCACGCCCACGAGCAAAAAAAAACACGACTTGCGTTTCATTTTTAGCCGCAACGCAACACAACAACATCAAACAAACGGGACCAGGAACTGCTTGGGATACCGGCGGGGAACGCGTGCCTTTGTTTTCGGCCGCGAGCGCAACAGGGGAGAGGATTCTGCAAATTTTCCTGGTTTTCAGCTTTAAATTGTGGTTTCTGGGCGAATAACTTACACAGTGTGGGTTGTGTGTGGGAGGAGGGGGGGGGGGTCGGAGAAGGGAGTCCACTCCAAAAAAAAAGGGGTCCTGTGGTGTGCTGTGTAACATTGCAGTATTTTTTCCCTTTTGTTTTAAGCCTTTGAAATCTGGTTTGGGTGAGTTCTCCGCGCTTTGCTGAACCGGCTGAAGACGCAAGTCGTAGATCAGCAGCGTTGAGCGAGCTGCTGGACTCACGGAAAGGGTTGCGCGCACAGTGAGCTCAGCGGGTCAAAGGTCGGCGCGGTATCTTTCCTGCCGCAGGAGCTCAGCTGTACGGACAGCCTGGAAAAAGAGCGTTGGGCTCCCTTCACCCACTTCCACATGGAAATGTGAATTTGAGCTGTGGATCTGGTGGAGAGACTCAGACCAGCATGTGATACTGGGACAGCTTGACTGAATGCGCCCGGCTGGTCTGTGGGAGTTGTACACACTCTCTCTGGGACGATGCTCGTGAATGCCAGTGCCGGTGTGGTGAATATTTCTCTGTCGCATTCCGGGATCATCGTGTTGTATCGGCCCTTATTGGACACGGCACTGTCACGTGACTGTGTGCACTGCGACATTCACGTTCTTACTGTTACCTGCCTGTCGGCTAACAAAGTTATTACTGCAAGTTTCGTGGCTAGCGCTGTATAGCACGATGGCACTGTGGGTAGCTAATATCTGGCCTTCTAGCTCTATTTTGGGTTAGTGGGAAAACAACCAACCAACAACCGATATGAATTGGATGCAATTGGCCGTGGCTTGGTCATCTCGTCTCAGAAGCTAGCCATACCTGAGTAGCCCTGAGCGGCATTTGATTTGGGGGCCCCACTGACCCAACACTGCTGGCATTCGCTGCGCCCAGAGCAGGCACAGTTGCATCCTGGTGAAACGATACTTCCTGGCTGATATCTTCTCATGCTGTCATCCCATTCAGCCTGTCTTTCCAGAGGAAGTGTCTGAGCTGCAGCCAGAGCAGATGCCACAGACTCTGACCCTTACTGTTGATCAGCCTTGGTAACCGAGCTAATCCCTCAGTGCTCCTCCTGTCATGCATGTTCTCGGCTCCTGTCCTAATTTACTGTTCAGTTATTGGTTATGATAACCAGTTATAACCGGTTATAACTGGTGAGTTATAACCAGTTATAACTGGTGAGTTATAACCAGTTATAACTGGTGTCACAGACAGGTTTACCTGGAAAAATGACTGGTGCTGGTAATTGTTTGGAGGTGGTCGGCGTGCAGTGAAGTAATGCTGAGGATAGTGGCTAATGGGGAGCGGGAGTTTTGGGGCGGGGGGCAGCGGAGGGGGGCCCAGTCATCTTCCCTCCAGGCTGTGAATGTGTAACAGATCCACTCAACTGTCATTTCACCACCATTCCGGTGGATATCGGATGTCAACCTCAACCAGCGGGAAAGACAGGGAGACTGCGCTGCACTTGACCTGAACTCGCTCGTAAAAGGCAAGCCTTTCCCCCGCCCGCTGCTAAAGGAGACCTTTACCCCCCCCCCCACCCCTGCACACACGCCCCATTCCTGCACCACATACCCGACCCAGTGGCCCTCTCTGTTCTTACCCCTGCGCTAAATTACCCCGTCGGCTCGTTTAAGGCCCGCTGTGTCATCGGCTTGACCCCGGGCCTCTGGTTTTAAAAGGTGGAAGGTTTGTGTAACCCACACCGACCCGATCCCCTCCCATTACGTCACCCGAGTGAGACGTCAACCTCTCAACGCCGGCGGATAACTCTCTCATTCCTGAGGCGACTGTTTTGTTTCCAAGCCGACCTTTAAAAGTCCAGATTTTCCCGGAGCTGCAGTTTGATATGTTATTCTAGGTGGGCATCTAGGTTTGTGAATGTCATGAGCTTAAAAATCGGAACTGTTACTGCAGAAAGCAGCCTGCTCTCATGGGCTTCACGTCGACGAAGTTGTCTGGGCATCGTGACATCGATGACAGGATGCTAAAAACTGTGCTTGACCTTGTAGGCTGCTCTGGATAAGGGCGTCTGCTAAATGACTACATGTAAATCAGGGCTCTACACTAAAATATTTTTGCCAAGGGCAAAACATGCTCCCAAGTTAAAAAGATTTAGGAGCACTCTCACATCCCAATTCGGAGATGTGCTCCTAAATATTTTTCTCATGTTAGCAGTAGCACACATCAATTTTCGGGAGGAAATGCTCCTAAAATGGGAGCACTGTAGAGCCCTATAAATGTTCTTCAGTGCTGCACAACCACAGTGGCTGTACCCACAAACCAATGCAGTCTCAATCCTTGCCTCCTGTTCATGTTTCTCTTGCCAGCATGGCAGCTGATTGGCTCACCCCATCTGTCCTCTCTACAAATTGGGGCAGCCGATTGGCTGGGCTCTCCTCATTGTCTGAGGACTTGGCCGTGGGCCTGTTTGTGCCGGGAGATTGTTGTTCCAACAAAATATTTTCAGACTCACACTTACAGTATTTTTTTTTTTTCAAATGGATGACATTTTTCTTGAGAAAGTATGTCAAAGGCACTCTTCTCATTGTCAATAAAAGTCAAACACGCCTTTATTAATGCAGCATATCCTCTCCGGAGATGTTTTTAAACATCACGTCTTGGCTCGTGTCAGGGTATGTTGAAAGTAAATATTGATGGTAATATATTTCTCCCAGTCGCCTCGCTATTTGTGTAGATGCTGACACGTCCAAGCCGCAGACCGGCGCTGTGTGAGGAGTGTATTTCCGTGGAGGAACATCGCGCTCCACCACACGCCCACACACGTCCCGGCCGACACACGCTCTGCGGTCCCCCCCCCCCCCGTTACACTGCACGCCCTGCTGCTGTTCTGGGTAAACAGGCCCTGCTCCCAGCATGCATTGCGTCCCCCCCTCCCCCCAGATAGCCCGGCACGGGCGCGGGGTGCGCCCCCCAAAATGTCACCTCGCCCCCGCTCCGCCTGTCCTCCTCCTCCTCCGGTGCTTGGGCTGCCAAACGGGGGCCAGATGGACCACGTGTGTCCCGGCTCGGGTTCGAGAGGGCGCCCCCCCGAGACCGCGGAACCGGAACCGTGGAGGAGGAGGACGGGGGGTGGTGTCAGACGGGGGGGCGCGAGCGGGGATGTTTGTTTGGTGGAAGGAGAAACCCTTTCCGCATTTTTCCAGGGAGTGTACCGACCTGTCACATGTTGGGTATTTTTGGAATGCCGGCAGAATGTCACAAATGCGCTGTGCTGATAGCGCAGGCTGTGTGGAGCTGTGGCTTTGTGGAGCGCTGTGTTTACTGCTCTGTCTGTGCCACGCTGCACCCAGCCTTCTTCATCACTGCTGTTTATGGGGCACCTTAACTGAAAATAAATATTCTGGATAATACCAAAAATATATGGACAAAATATATGTGTTTATTTGCATATTTCCCATTATAGTTTCAAAATATGTAGAAAATTTGATGTGAAATTTTTCACAGCACTGTTTTAAAATAATGTTATGTGTATATTTTCCCATATATTATGTAGTGTTTCAGTACTCTGTTTGTTGCAGTCTTGATCATATGTTGATCATATAAAGCTGCAGTTTCCATAAGAGCAGCTGGTGTGCGAGTCAGAGCCAGGTGACCTTCATGTTTTCTGTGCTCCCCCTCCTCCTCCAGGTGACGGCGTCCGACGCGGACAGAGGCTCGTTCGGCTCCGTCTCGTACTCCCTGGGGTCGGGGGGCGACGGCGGGAGCCCCGCCCAGTTCACCGTCGGCAAGGAGACGGGGCAGATCTGCACCAGCGTGGCGCTGGACCGGGACCAGGGCCCGGTCAGCTACGAGTTCACCATCACCGCCGTGGACGGGGTGAGTGTGGAGAGATACACGCCCCTTTCTGCCTCAGCCAATCACCTGACACGGCCCTTTCTGCCTCAGCCAATCACCTGTCACGCCCCTTTCTGCCTCAGCCAATCACCTGACACACCCCTTTCTGCCTCAGCCAATCACCTGACACGCCCCTTTCTGCCTCAGCCAATCACCTGACACGCCCCTTTCTGCCTCAGCCAATCACCTGACACACCCCTTTCTGCCTCAGCCAATCACCTGACACACCCCTTTCTGCCTCAGCCAATCACCTGACACGCCCCTTTCTGCCTCAGCCAATAACCTGACACACCCCTTTCTGCCTCAGCCAATCACCTGACACACCCCTTTCTGCCTCAGCCAATCACCTGACACACCCCTTTCTGCCTCAGCCAATCACCTGCAGGCCTCCCATGGGCGGGGCTGGGCGAAAACGCAGCAAAATACAACATACGCAATACCTCACAAAAATAATCTATGAACTGTTCATAACTAGCATAGCTTTCTCACCACTGAGGGTTTTTATTCTTGCCAGTGGGGATGTTTCCTTCCCTCAATTACTTGGCTTTTTAGGTTCTGGCCTGGTTTTTGCCAAGTTCCACGAGAAAGCATCTTTGTGACAGTGTGTCTGTGAGAAGCAGGATACAAATAAAGCAGAATTAAATCTAATTAGACTGTAATCAGAATGGAATCATATAATCAGTCACCAACACAGCATGTCTTGCAAAGGCAACAAATGGCAAAATATACATACATTTTTTCTTTGTGTAAAATACATCCCAGATAAATGTATCTTGAAATTATAATGAATTTTTTTACAGATAAATATAACAACATTTGTGGATCGGAGGTATAAACCAAAGTATCCCGTATGAGGAGATTTACATGTGAAATACATGCAGGCAAATAAAAATACAGGGGACACAAAATGGCCGTCTTTTATACCCCTGTGCTGTTCCAATAGAGGCTGCTGAGAAGAACCGCCCTGTGAAGCTTGTCAGCAGCCAATGAGAGGGCTCGCATGAAATCATTCTGATAAAGAAAACGACCAATAGGAGAGCTCCCCGTATGGCTAGCTTCGACCGAAAAAGGGCAGAGCAAATAAAAATAAATAAAAGGCGTACATGCGGAAGGGGTGAAATGATTGGAAATGGCAGCCATCATGCTAAAGCAATCAGAGGGAGGGGGGGAGGCCTTGGAGGCTGTCAGGCCGGGATATCTAAGACCTCTCAGCGCTGGGCCGCTGAAGCCCATCTCCACCCCCAGCCGGGCCTCAGAGCCGTTGGTATCTATCTAAATGAAAAGCCAATGAGCCTAATAGATCCCAGGAGGCCGTGGCAGGCCCTTGTTCTCGCCGAAACGATAGATTGGACTCCGTTTCTGCCCCCCCCCCCCACCCCCACCCCCAGGGGGGTACTGAGCCCTGTCCCTCTCCTGATTGGCTGTCCGCAGACCAGTGCGAGCACCTCTCTCTCCCTCTCCGTTTGACGTCAGCCGCCGTTCGTTCAGTGGGCTTTAATTATTAACGGGGTCGTAAACTGTGCTTCAAACGCGGCTGGAGGACAGCGGGACCTTTTAACCCGGTGATATATACAGGGCTACTCTGTGTGTCTGCTGTGCGTAGATATACTGTTTCATCTGCCGCATACCGGCGTGACACACACAGCATCCCAATCCATTTATTTACTGAGGACCTTCACGCTGCGACACAATGGATGCTTCTGTAATGTGTGGGAGCTGTGCTGTGAAGTGCGGTGCTCTGTGTGTGTGTGTGTGCGTGTGCGTGCGTGTATGTGTGTGTGTGTGCGTGCGTGTGTGTGTGTGTGTGTGAGTGTGTGTGTGTGTATGCGTGTGCGTGCGTGTGTGTGTGTGTGAGTGTGTGTGTGTGTGTGTGAGTGTGTGTGTGTGTGTGAGTGTTTGTGTGTGTGTGTGTGTGAGTGTGTTTGTGTGTGTGTGAGTGTGTGTATGTGTGAGTGTGTGTGTGTGTGAGTGTGTGTGTGCGTGTGTGAGTGTGTGTGTGTGTGTGTGTGTGTGTGTGTGAGTGCGTGTGTGTGTGTGTGCGTGTTTGCCCCGAGTCAGCATGACATACACAACATCTATGAGGCGACTAAAGCTTAGAATGCTGTTCCCATACTGGTTTACATATGTATATACTTATTTCTTCAAATATGTATACATTATTGATATACATAAAAACATAAAAAGGGGCTTTTCATTCACACTCTGTGGGTAAATGCCGTAAGTGTGATATTTTAAAGCCTGCTTGAAGTATGTCATTTCATAAGATGTAAAAAGAAATCTCAATTGGAATTGTTTCCAGACGTCTCTATTACACCAAAGCTGGTTACAAACGATCGCAGGATGACAAAATTGAAAACAGTTGTGAAGTAAAGCAGTAAATATTATTCTGTAAAAAGCTGTTATGAATCATACACTAAAGAGACGAGCACCTGTATGAGGTGAAACAAATACATTTTTATTATCAGGCGTGAGCAAAAAACACACAATTACCTTTCGGTACTGTTGTAATGCAGGGCTGTCCAACCCTGTTCCTGGAGATCGACTGCCCTGTAGGTTTTCACTCCAACCCTAACAAAGCACACCACATTCAATAGTTAGAGCAGGGCTGTCCAACCCAGTTCCTGGACACCTAACACACCTTTAGCAACTCAACAAGAGCTGTTGAATGAGGTGTGCTTTGTTAGGCTTGGAGTGAAAACCAACAGGATGGTAGATCTCCAGGAACAGAGTTGGGCAATCCTACTCTCGCTGTTGAATGAGGTGTGTTTTGTTAGGGTTGGAGTGAATACCTACAGGATGGTAGATCTCCAGGAGCAGGGTTGGGCAGCCCTGTTGTAACGGTTCTTCGCTCTGTACCCCATCACAAAGTATCCCACATCGCTACCATTTTGGGTGCACCTCTAAACAAAGTGCTGCGTGTTCCCTGTCTCCCCCAGGGAGGGCTGAGCTCGGTGGCCTTGGTGACGGTTCAGCTCCAGGACATCAACGACAACAGGCCCACCTTCTACCCGCTGCACTACGCCGTGAGCCTGAGCACCCAGAGCACGCCCGGGACCTCCGTCGCCCGGGTGACGGCCTACGACCCCGACGCGGGGGAGAACGGCAGGGTGACTTACCGCACGGTGCAGGGCGGGAGCTCCAGCTACTTCACCCTCAACAAGGACACGGGTGAGTGTTCGCCCCCGTTCCCCCCCCCGAAACGTTCGGCCGGGTTTCCTGCTGCTGTGGACCAGAGCCGGGGGTTAACTGCTTTTCAGCTTCAGTCAAGTTTGGGAAATTAGTTTTAAGTCATGAACTGAAAATTGGGGTGGCACAGAGGGGCAGGGAGGAGTGCTGTTGCCTCACGGCAAGAAAGTTTGGTTTGAAATGCTCCTGACGAGCTGGTTGGTGCCTTGCATGGCAGCCAATCGGCATTGGCGTGTGCGTGAGTGTATAAATAGGTGAATGAGAAGCATCAATTGTACAACGCTTTTGATAAAGGTCCTATATAAATGCCAACCATTTACCATTCATGGATTACATTTCTGTGGCTGAAATGGGCCTAACCCCAACCCTGATCCGCTGCGTCATCACTGTGTGAGGTGTGATCTCACTGAGAACTCCCTCTCCAGGCGTGATCTCCCTGTCGCGCTCCCTGCACGGGAAGGCCAACTCGGTCATCCCCATGGTGATCTCGGCGCAGGACGGGGGCGGGCTGACCGCCCCGGTGAACGCGCGGGTGAACATCAGCGTGGTGGCCGGCTCGGTGGCGCCCCCTGTCTTCGAGCAGGCGCAGTACTTCTTCGCCGTGACGGAGGACGCCATGCGCGGGACGGTGGTGGGCCTGGTCCGGGCGAACAGCCGCAACGGTGAGTGTGCCCCCCGATTTAACGCCTCGTGACCCCACTGTGCACCCCTTTACAAATGACCAGAGCCATGAACACCCAAATGACCAGAGCCATGAACACCCAAATGACCACAGCCACGAACACCCAAATGACCACAGCCTGTTGCAGAAAATTACCTGTAATTCACATTATGCGACATTGATATCTCCAAACTTCCAACAAGCTATATGTAATGTGTTGCAACTAATATATTCACTGTCTGGAAATACTTAACCTTGGCTAATGGTTTTGTGACTCAACTGTCATAACTCGGTGCTATGGTTATACTTACTTTTATTTGGGGATATAAGTTTCCACGCAGTGATTTTGAGCTCTTTCTCCCTCAGGCGCCTCCAAAGACGTCTCCTACACCATCTCCTCCGGCGACCCTGACGGGTACTTCACGGTGGACCCAGAGTCGGGCGCCCTGCGGACCAGCCTGCCCCTGGACCACGAGGCCCGGTCCTCCCTGGACCTGGAGCTGCAGGCCCGGTCGGGCTCTCCCCCGGCCTACGGTCAGACCCGGGTCCGGATCACGGTGGCCGACATCAACGACAACGCCCCCGTCTTCCTCCCCTCCTCCTCCGAGTCGCTCCTGCTGCCCGAGGCCACCAAAATGGGAGCGGTGGTGTACCGGGTCCGGGCCCAGGACGGCGACTCGGGCCCCAATGGGCAGGTGACCTTCGACCTGGCGTCCCCGGGCGCCCAGCGCACCTTCGCCGTGGACCGGGGCAGCGGGGAGGTGCGGCTGATCGGCGGGCTGTCGTACGAGAGCGTCCCGCGGTACGACCTGGTGCTGACGGCCCGGGACGGCGGCGTCCCCCAGATGAGCTCCACCTTCACCCTGGTGGTGCACGTGCAGGCGGAGGACCAGCAGGGGCCGGTGTTCGACACCCTGGTGTACCGCGTGGAGCTCCGGGAGGGGACGCCCCTCAGCACCCGCTTCCTGCAGGTCCGCGCGCTCAACCGGGAGGCCAGCGGGGCCAACGGAGGCTCCGCCCCGTCCTCCGCCTCCCCGGGGGCGCTGGCCTATCACCTGCGGCCGGACGGGGACGCGGCGTGCTTCGGCATCGCCCCCGACAGCGGGTGGCTGTTCGTGAAGAGCGCGCTGGACCGCGAGGCCAAGGACATGTACCTGCTGACGGTGCTCGCCACGTCGGGCAGCGGCCGGCTCAAGCGGACGGGCAGTGCCACCGTCCGCGTCTCGGTGACGGACGAGAACGACAACGCGCCCCGCCTCGCGCAGGACCGCGCCTTCCTGGCCGTGCGCGAGAACCTCCCCGCCGGGACCGGGTTCGGGAGGGTGGCGGCCTCCGACCGAGACTCCGGCCTCAACGCTCGGCTCACCTACCGCCTCCTGCACCCCGACTCCAACTTCCAGATCAACTCTCAGACAGGTAGGCCAGGCCGTCTGGGCCCTCTGCCAAAAACCAGATCAACTCTCAGACAGGTAGGCCAGGCCTTCTGGGCCCTCTGCTAAAACCAGATCAACTCTCAGACAGGTAGGCCAGGCCGTCTGGGCCCTCTGCTAAAACCAGACCAACTCTCAGACAGGTAGGCCAGGCCGTCTGGGCCCTCTGCCAAAACTTCAGGGGTCCTGGAGAGATGCAAGGCGGGTGTATCACAAAGCAGGATTACTGAGCTAGCTGGGTACATTCACAGAGTAAAACCCAGAACCCTTCCAAAACTGGAACAGAGGCAAAAACAGCTGTTCCCAGGGTCTACTGGTGTTTGTTTTCAGGGAAACAATGTAGTCCAGGGCTGGGCTGCCCAACCTGGTTCCTGGAGATCTACCGTCCTGTAGGTTCTCACTCCAACCCTAACACGGCACACCTCATTCGACAGCAAGATATCTTAATGGTGTAGTCTAATGGTTTGGTAACTGCCCATGCAACTTCCTCCATGTGATAATTCCCCAATGCCATTGTACCTTTGAGTCAGGCACTTGTATTAAATAAGCTGTGTATGTCACTCTTGATGTACGCAATGTTTCGTGAACAACTAGTTTGCACCCATGAGATTAGTTGAGGTGACCTAGCTGTATAATCAGCTGCTGTAGTTGATCAATTGAGCATCGCCAGCGCTCGAGCTAGCAGCTCTCCGGCACCACGGCTGCAGGCTCCAGATCCCAAACACTTCCGGGTCAGAGGGCAGGGTGCCAGCCTGCTCCCTGGGGGTGGCACAGTGCCCACCCACCTGCGGGCACACAGGATGGGACAGGTGGTCTCCCCGGCTGCTGGGGAAGGATGTACCATCTGCCGGCCCAACGCCTGCTGCCAGGAACATTCTATTCCCATGATGCTCCTGTGCTGTGAACCCCAGTCACAATATGCTGTCCCAGGGCTCATGTTTTCTCATCTGTCGCTCTTTCTCTCTCTCTTTCCTCCCCCTCTCTCTCTCTGTCTCTCTCACGCACACACTAAGGGAGAGCTGTGGGCTGGGGTTTTTGATATTTGATCTGTCTGCGTGCCCTTTGATTTTGTGCTGAAATATGCATTTCTCCTGTTATTTCTGTGTTTAATAGGCAAATAAGGTTATGCTAAAACATCTCTTTTTCTGCCCCTGACTCTCTTTTTATCTCCCTACCCAATCTTTCTCATCCATCTCCCCTTTCTATCCCTCTCTCCACCCTGTTCTTTCTGTTTCTCTCTGCCTGTGTTTTCTTCTTTCTCTCGTTCTCCCTCTATGCAACCTCCCATATTTCCCTCTCCTCTCCTCCTTGTTTTCTCTCCCCTCTCTCTCCCTCCCCCTCTCTCCCCTGCAGGTGAGATCAGCACCAGAGTGATGTTGGACAGGGAGCTCCAGTCGGGGTACCAGTTGGGGGTGGTGGTTCAGGACGGGGGCACGCCCCCCCGCACTGCCACGGGCACCGCCCACATCACCGTGCTGGACGACAACGACAACGCCCCCACCTTCACCCACGCCCCCGGGGGAGAGCTTCTGCTGCAGGTCAGCCCGACCAGCAACACCTCATATTCACCTCCCACGTCCCAGGCCTGGGTTCAGACAGTACCTGTTTTACACTTTAATACTTTTCTATGTGCCTTTGATCTTGCCTGGTGCATTTGATCCTGGATCCTAGGAGGAGCAGGTTGGTGGAGTTTTATACTTTTGGGATTATTGAATTTCTTCCAATGCAAGCTGAGTTAAATGCAGAAGCTCACACTACTAAGTGTTTGAGTCGTGTGATACTATTCAAAAAGATACTATTTGAACCCGGGTCGGCTACATTCCTGCCGATCTTCTCCCCCTTATATCCTGCAATAAACAGCAATATACGTCATTAAAGTCAAATTTCTAAAAACAATATTGGAACCCGATATACAAGTTATTGATGCATTTCATACATTTGCACAAATTATTGCCACTTTAAATATATTTTCAGGACAGCCTATATACATATTTGCTATATATTTCAGTGTGCAGTATTTCATTTTCACGAGGACAGCTTCCTACACAATTGCACTTCACCATGCCCTCGTAATGAACAGAGGAAGAGCTGAATTGGAGTGTTTCAGCTTCAACTGAAGAGAGATGAGAGTGTTCGGAGTTAAGCATTCGGAGCTGAGCGTCTGGTTAGCCCGTAGCCTCTGTGTCTGTCGAGGCCCTGCGTCGTTATTATGAGGAGTTTCTCACGGCGAGCTCCACCCCCTGCCGCGGTTCTGCCCTTTCCCACCGCAGTGGCTAACTATGACCCCCCCCCCCCCTCCCTCCCCCCTCCTTCTCTGCAGGTGATGGAGGGCCAGGCCCCTGGATTCCTGCTGGGGGCCCTGCAGGCCAAAGACATAGACGAGGGAGAGAACAGCACCGTGATCTACTCCCTGTCTGGTGAGGAGGGGCCCGAGAGGGCGGCGCGACCACGGTCCGATCGCAGAGCCGGGGAAAGAGACCCGTGTTCACAGCTGCCCAAACGGCATTTTTACTTTATGAAAAGTCCAAACCGGTCGAAACACTGTGCTGCTCACTTTGATAAATACATCAGCGCTCCAGCGGGGATTAGCAGCACTGTGCGGGTAGTACTTTCCAACTTCTGTGTTCTGGTTTTTTTGCCGTGCACCTGCGCTTTGGATGTGTGCTTGCCTGCGTTACATTACTGAATAATATTCTGCCACAGATGAAAATGTCTTTCTCTGCGGTGATTTAATGCTACAATTTTAGAGTGTACTTACAAATTACATAAAGAGATAAAATGTCCACATGTTTATTGGCCTAAATACCTGGATACTGGAATTTCAGGCACTCTTGGGCAGAAGTAGAATGGAAAAAGTTTTTAGAAGCCAGTGCTTCTCGGCTGTAAATCCCTGTCTGGGCAGCATTGGATAGAGTACTCATGGGCCTTGCTGGACTCAAATAAGATATTTCTGAGTTGAAGTAACACTACATGTTTCATTGAGTGGTGCAGGATGAGAGGAGTGTTTGTGTTTGCACTGCAAGAACCAAAAAATGAGTCAATTTGAACAAGGATTTTAGTCTTATGTAAATACGACTTAAAATTGTATTTCTACAATTTTTTTCAAAATAAGACTAATTTCATAGTGCGCCAAAGCGGTAAGAAAATCTGACTTGACAAGCGAACAGTATTTTAAAATAAGCTACTGTATATATATAATATCTTCTACTTCAGAGAAAAAAATCTTAAGAAAAGGTCTTAAACCTAAAACAGACTAAAACAGTGGTTAAGACAGACTTTTTCTAGTGTGTGTGTGAGTAGACTCAGTGTGTGAGAGTAGACTCAGTGTGTGAGAGTAGACTCAGTGTGTGTGTGTGAGTAGACTCAGTGTGTGTGAGTAGACTCAGTGTGTGAGTAGACTCAGTGTGTGAGAGTAGACTCAGTGTGTGAGTAGACTCAGTGTGTGAGTAGACTCAGTGTGAGAGTAGACTCAGTGTGTGTGAGTAGACTCAGTGTGTGAGTAGACTCAGTGTGTGAGAGTAGACTCAGTGTGTGTAAGTAGACTCAGTGTGTGAGTAGACTCAGTGTGAGAGTAGACTCAGTGTGTGTGAGTAGACTCAGTGTGAGAGTAGACTCAGTGTGTGTGAGTAGACTCAGTGTGTGAGTAGACTCAGTGTGAGAGTAGACTCAGTGTGTGTGAGTAGACTCAGTGTGAGAGTAGACTCAGTGTGTGTGAGTAGACTCAGTGTGAGAGTAGACTCAGTGTGTGTGAGTAGACTCAGTGTGAGAGTAGACTCAGTGTGTGTGAGTAGACTCAGTGTGAGAGTAGACTCAGTGTGAGAGTAGACTCAGTGTGTGTGAGTAGACTCAGTGTGTGAGTAGACTCAGTGTGAGAGTAGACTCAGTGTGTGTGAGTAGACTCAGTGTGAGAGTAGACTCAGTGTGTGTGAGTAGACTCAGTGTGTGAGTAGACTCAGTGTGTGAGTAGACTCAGTGTGAGAGTAGACTCAGTGTGAGAGTAGACTCACACTGTTTCTCCTCTCTGTCTGTGTGCCCCAGGCCCCCGGCTGGAGCGCTTCTCTCTGAACCCCAACACGGGAGAGCTGCGGACCTCTTCGCCCCTGAGCCAGGCCGAGAGGGCGGAGTACAGCTTCACCGTGACCGCCACGGACCGCGGCATGCCCCCCCAAAGCACCGACTGCACCCTGACCATACAGGTGAGAGAGTACAGGTGTGCACATACAGGTGAGAGAGTACAGGTGTGCACATACAGGTGAGAGTACAGGTGTGCACATACAGGTGAGAGAGTACAGGTGTGCACATACAGGTGAGAGTACAGGTGTGCACATACAGGTGAGAGAGTACAGGTGTGCACATACAGGTGAGAGAGTACAGGTGTGCACATACAGGTGAGAGAGTACAGGTGTGCACATACAGGTGAGAGTACAGGTGTGCACATACAGGTGAGAGTACAGGTGTGCACATACAGGTGAGAGAGTACAGGTGTGCACATACAGGTGAGAGAGTACAGGTGTGCACATACAGGTGAGAGTATACTGGTGCCTGCACATAAAATATAAAGGTGGGTTCATCCAGGTAATACTATACAGGTGGCTTTATACAGGTGAGATTATACAAATGAGATTATACAGGTGGGATTATACATGTACAATTATACAGGTGGGATTATACAAGTGGGATTGTACAGGTGGGATTGTGCATACATTGAGGTTACGTGGCTGTTACTCATACATCAATTTAATTCAATTCAATTCAACTTTTGCAGAGACACTGTCACTTCACTAAATGCTTTATAATGTGCAGAATACAAAAGAGAATTGGGCAAAATACCAGGCCTGAGTCCCCTCCCAGTGTGACAAAAAAACACTCATGGCGGTGAAATCACGGTGAAAAAAAGCGTGTTGCGTTCAGGTACAGGTCAAAGCTTCAAGCATCAGCCATCACCTCCTCCGGACTGGAAGTCACCTGCCTTCCATCTTTCTCAGCTCCTCCATCCTCCGCTCCTCCATTTTGTGCCAAACCTCACAGGCCCTCATTCACAGTCGCACTCACATGGGCCGTGGGGCCGTGTGCGAAAGGCATTAATCCAGAGCCGCAGTTGAACGCCGGCCCAGGAAAACACACCGTATTTCACAAACCCGGGCCCCCACGTCCCATCCCGGAGGTGTACCATGCTTGGCGGGCGTGACGTGCTAACCCCAACGCACCATCCCGCAGGTCCGAATTCACCTCCCGCGTCGCCCTCGACGACGACGATAAGAAAACATCTCCGCGCGGTGCGGTATCGGGAATTTGAGCCGGGGCGGGGATTCCCCCCAAAAGCCTTTTTATTTGGGGAAGAGCGCGCGCTCGCGGTCCGCCACAGTAATCCTCGGGCGGCGTTTCGCTCAACGGCGAAGGCGAGGATCTCGCGTTACCCTCCCTCGCCTCTCGGGGGGGGGACTTGACCGAAAAAAATAAAAAAACACGAAAAACAAAATGGGGTCATTTCGATTTGAGATGGAAAATCGGCGTCTGGAGCGAGGGCTTCCGGCTGGGGGAGGATGCGGCCGGCTGTGGGCTGCTCCCACCGAGGTCAGAGCGGGCGGCTTCAACACTCACTGCACAGGAGCCCGTGAGACCGCGCGGCCGGGATACGCGCTCGGAGAGAGTGGAGACCGTTGAAGTCCTTCCAGATATTATTCCACGGCAGCTCGGGAGTCACACCACGGCTGGGCGGAGAGCAGGATGTAATAAATCCGCACACGCGATCTCTGGGAGAACCGAGGCCGGCTTTAATGAGCGCGGGGGAAACCGTTTCACTTTTTATGTTTTTTTTTTCCTCTTTGTTTTTGTCACCCGACCCCTACAGCTAATTTCAGTATCGAACCGGTCAAGGGAGGGTGAAATGCCTCTGGTTCCACACCAACTCCATAATCAACATGGTTTGACCTGCTGAAGCAACTGTATGCTTTGAAAGAGCTGTTAGCTAGTAATTTCAAGCTGGTCATATCTGGATTTTACACCAGGGACTTCGACTCACATTAGAAATATTGTTACTTTTGAGGAAATGTACCTTGTTAACATTTGCCCCTCCTCAAAACTACCTCATTAGAAGTAAAAGTACTGTTAAAAAACTGTTATCCATCGTTTTGTAGAATATCTTATGCTTTAGAAAACATAGCTCTATGTACTTGTGGTGTTGACCGGTGTAAAATGCAGCTATGACCAGCTTGAAATTATCAGCTAGCAGCTGTTTCAAGACCTATCTTGAGCTGTCTTTTTCAGCAGGGTTGCTGGAATTGATCCCGTAGAAAGTGTTGAAATCTATTTTATTTGTTGTGTTGTTAAATTTTAACAATGTAACAAGATTGCATTCGGCTTTTTGTTTTGAGTTTATACGAGAGTGTTTTGCTGGAAAATTCTGCTCATTAATGCCACAGTAATGTCTCTGTTGCAATAGGAATGCGCCATTAAACTCCTCTCCCGGTAGATTCATTACCATAGTATGGTGTTGATTGAAGGAAATAAGGACAAATGCATCATCAAGAAAAAGCGTACTTTAGCCCATCTAGAGCATAGAAATACAGGGATACACAAAGAGAACAGGCCATTCAGCCATCTTGGCTCATCATTTTCCTACAGAATAGAGAGCAGAATAACAGCACTTGCAGCACTATGTGTACCTATTTTTCCCTAAATACAGCCTGTGTCTCCCTCTCTAGGTTCTGAGTTCCAAGAAGGCTGCCCCAAAACCCAACACCCTCTCCATGACCCTCACCGCGGTGGAGGGGGCCAAGCCGGGCTCCGTCGTCGGCTCGGTCCGGTCGCGCGACCAGCAGAAGGTTCCGGAGGACGGCCAGGTGACCTACGTGGTGGTGGGCGGCACGGACCGGGACGGCACGTTCATGGTGGACCGCCTGACGGGCGACGTGTACCTGACCCGGGAGCTGGACTACGAGCGGGGCGCGCGGTACTCCCTGCGCGTGGAGGTGGACGACTTCTCCACCGCCTATCCCAGCAGCCACCTGGTGCAGCTCAGCATCGAGGTGCAGGACAGCAACGACCACGCGCCCCAGTTCCCCGAGGACCCCGTCACCGTGGTGGTGCCCGAGAACATGGAGCCCGGCTCCTCGGTCTACACCTTCCAGGCGGTGGACCGGGACGGGAGCGGGCCCAACAGCGAGGTCCGCTACTCCATCCAGCACCGCTGGCCCGACGCCCCCGACCTGCTGCTCCTGGACCCCGTCACCGGGGTGCTGACGCTGGGCGGGCCGCTGGACCACGAGGCCGCCTCCAGCCTGGTTCTGGTGGTGCGGGCCACGGACTCTGCGCCCGACCCGGGCCAGAGGCGCTGGGGCTCGGTGACGGCGCGCGTCTTCGTGACGGACGAGAACGACAACGCGCCCGCGTTCGGCTCGCCCGCCGCCGTCAGCGTGATGGAGGACCAGCCGGCCGGGTTCGTGGTGCTGTACGTGATGGCGCGGGACGCCGACCGCGGGGAGAACGGCCGCGTCACCTACCGCATCCGGGACGGGAATGCCGGGGCCCGATTCAGCCTCAACCCCAACACAGGTGAGGCCGCTGGGACCGTCCTGGGGTGACCAGCGCAGGGTGTATGTGTGAGGACAGCTAGATAAGAGTTTATTTTACTAGTACTGTGTGTGTGTGAGTGTGTACCTGTGTGTTTGTGTATTGTGTTGTGTAAGTTCTGAAAGTCAAGGTAGGAAATACACAGATGACAATAGTCATGCCTGTTCTGTCGAGTGTTGCAAAACAAAAAATTCCGCATAAATCCACACAAGGGTCCCAACCTTCAGTCAGACTAAAGTCAGGAAGTGTCCATCTGCATTGAGAAAAATCGGCTGATTTACAGATGAAACAGGGCTCTTGTCAAACCCTCCCAAACCCAGCGTGTGTCACCTGTCAGTGGAGAGAACTCTCCGGTGGCTCCTGACGGTGGAGGTGTGCACCCCAGCGCTGCCACAGGGGCGTCTGAGTGAGACAGGGCGGGGAGGACGGACAGGGTGCGGGAGCGGGGCGAGACCGGCCTCTCTCTGCAGCGCTGCCTCCTTTTCCAGATGTTATACGCGGCACAGCTCGCAGAAAACCAAAAAAAAAGAAAAAGGATCGCGGAGTGACTGGCTAATTCTTACCATACCGAGGCCCGGGGGACACGTTATCAGCAGCATTCGTCAGCAAACAGAGGAACGAGAAAAAAGAGAGAGAGAGAGAGACAAAGAAGGTCAAGAGCAGAGTACGTTAGGACGGCTCTCGGCTTTCTTTTTTTCGCTGCGGTGACCAAATTCAGAACGAGCGCTGGAAATTTGTAGTGTATGCTCTAGACGTGCTTAAATTGACAGTTTGCGGTTGTGAGGCGGTGCCTAAATCCAGGCACGGTCAGTTCTGCGTATTTGTACTTGTGTTCACTGGCTCTCTGTTCTTTCTCTTTTTGTCAGTTTTTTTTTCCCCCTCTCTCTCTCTCGCTCTGTCTCACTTTTTCTCTCTTGCTGGAAAAAACCTGGAAATGTAGCTGCTGTGTGTTTTTACTGACTGGCTGTGTGTGGTTGTACGTGTGTGTGTGTGTGTGTGTGTGTGCGTGTGTGTGTGTAGAAAGCCTGCTACCCCTGATCCCAAACCCTTGCACGTACCACACACCTCCAATGCGTACCTCTTTGTCAGAGAGGGAACTTGTGAGGTTATGAAATTCATCTTCTCTGTGCCTCATAAATTGCATATGACATACATACAGTGTGTATGCCCGGGAACCATGCCCACCCCCACACGCACACACACAATGGTACATGCCGAACATCATCACCGAATCTTCTACAATCAAGTGTGTTTATGTTTAATGTGAAGTTTACTCCTGAGCCCCATTCAGAGATAATTAATCAGGAGCCTTTGGAAAACCATGCAGATTAACTCTATTATTTATAATGGGGACAAAATGGCAGAGACTGTTGATGACAACATTGATGGTTAACTGGTGCATTCTTCCTCTGTGGTGCCCTTGACTTCCTGTTCCTCTGCAGCACTTAGAGAGATAAAAAATTGTTTACTTCACAAGCTAATCTTAATATGTGCCCTACTAGTCATGTTGTTGTTCAGCAACGGCCTGAAGGCTACAGAGAACTGTGGGTTTGTTTTGTTCAGTGTCTGCTGTGAAATTTGACTGTATGTTGACCGTTTTGTAAAAAAAGTATAAATACTTCAAAGTATAACGAAAACTGCTGGTACTGAAGTGACAACTCATTTGCAGATGACACAATGTATAAATATAGATAGATTGATTGATCGATTGATTGATTGATCGATTGATTGATTGGTTAAATCTCCCAGGTTCCCTCACCATCCTGAAGGCCCTGGACCGTGAGGAGCAGGCGCTCTATAACCTGACCGTCGTCGCCGAGGATCATGGGACGCCGCAGCACTCCACCACCCAGCTGCTGTCCATCCAGGTGATCGACGTCAACGACGAGGTGCCCTGGTTCCAGAAGAGCGAGTTCGAGGCCCAGGTCTCCGAAAACCAGGGGCCCGGAACCACCGTGCTGACCGTGACCGCCTCCGACCGGGACCAAGGTGGGGTCCTCCTGGGTTTAAAACAGTATGACTATTGTTTTGGTGTCTGGTATGGTGCTGACTGCCTCATAGGGCCAACAAGGCTGGCCAACAAGGGCTGTATGTGTTTCTGCCTTTCATGCCATATTCTGGACTTCATTACTTAATTACCCAAATTAGCCAGGATGACCTTTTTTGATCACAAAATACATTACTTTCCAAAAAAAGCTGACGCTTTTATCCAGCATGAGACAGTCCCCCCCTGGAGCAATGTGGGGTTAAGGGTCTTGCTCAAGGGCCCAACGGCTGTGCGGATCTTATTGTGGCTACACCGGGGATCGAACCACTGAGCCACAGTCATGTACCTTAGCCACTATGCTACAGGCTACCCCTGTCACTACTATTGGTTGATTAGCCACCACAAATCCACCTATTGAGCCTCACAGGAAGTGCCTCCCTCCAAAGTCTGCGTGAGCTCGACTTCTTGCATCGCAGACGAAGCGGCGTGTTTGAGTGGAGTCTGGTACACCCATCACCGGCTTTGGGTGCCGTCCCAAACAGCTGTCATCCTGCGCACAGACATCGCCCCGGCGCGAAGGTGCTGTCAGTCAGACGCGTGCTGACAGCAAGTTTCGCCAAATTTAAACGCGAGCTCCTCGTCTGTGCTCTGTGTTCAGGCTCTGTGTTCAGGCTCTGCGTTCAGGCTCCGTGTTCAGGCTCCGTGTTCAGGCTCCGTGTTCAGGCTTCAGGCTCTGTGTTCAGGCTCCGTGTTCAGGCTCTGTGTTCAGGCTCTGCGTTCAGGCTCCATGTTCAGGCTCCGTGTTCAGGCTCTGTGTTCAGGCTCTGTGTTCAGGCTCCGTGTTCAGGCTCTGCGTTCAGGCTCCGCGTTCAGGCTTCAGGCTCTGCATTCAGGCTCTGTGTTCAGGCTCCGTGTTCAGGCTCTGTGTTCAGGCTCTGCGTTCAGGCTCCATGTTCAGGCTCCGTGTTCAGGCTCCGTGTTCAGGCTCCGCGTTCCGGCTCTGCGTTCCGGCTCTGTGTTCAGGCTCCGTGTTCAGGCTTCAGGCTCTGTGTTCAGGCTCCGTGTTCAGGCTCCGTGTTCAGGCTCTGCGTTCAGGCTCCATGTTCAGGCTCCGTGTTCAGGCTCTGTGTTCAGGCTCTGTGTTCAGGCTCCGTGTTCAGGCTCTGTGTTCAGGCTCCGTGTTCAGGCTCTGTGTTCAGGCTCTGTGTTCAGGCTCCGTGTTCAGGCTCCGTGTTCAGGCTCTGTGTTCAGGCTCTGTGTTCAGGCTCCGTGTTCAGGCTCTGCGTTCAGGCTTCAGGCTCTGCATTCAGGCTCTGTGTTCAGGCTCTGTGTTCAGGCTCTGCATTCAGGCTCTGTGTTCAGGCTCCGTGTTCAGGCTCTGTGTTCAGGCTCCACTGGCACCGGACCTGCCTTTGTCTTCAGCCGCTACCTTTTCACCTCTATAAAAACCGTGACCGTCTCGTTCCTTGGAAAAGTCTGCGCTGGCTGTATTAATAATGCAGAGCCAACGGGAGATCACTTCTTTTACAGAAGAATCAAAGGAAACTGAAGTTGGGCTTTATACTGCAAAAAAACAAAAAATAAGACATTCTTAACAAGTATTTTAGACTTAAAATCTTTTTTTTACCGAATAACGACAAAAAGATTGCCAATGAGGTGAGACAGTTTGACTCATTTGAAGTTCTGCCAATGGTATAAGACTATTTTACTTGGCAAGCAAAAAGTTACTTAAAACAAGCTGGTATTTTCTGCCTGAGAGTCTCATTACAAGACTAAAACTTGATAAGACAGAATTTTTTGCAGCGTCTTGTATCTTTCCCTTCTTTGATGGTAACATGCTGTTATGTCCAATAACGGTCAAAATCGCTGCCTCTGCCACATCCTTCAAGAGCACAATAGCAGGGCTTTTTAATTGTTACTGGGGCGGGGTGCAGGAGGAGGCTGCATTTCAAGAGGTTGAGTCAGGAGCCCATTAACAGAGAAGCATTATAAACTTTCTCTCCAGGAATAATTAGGGAGGTAAACAGGTGAGGGAGCCAAGCTATTATCGGTTAGCACGCAATCTGGCACCAGAGAGAGGCTAGAGAGAGGAAGAGGGGGAAACAGAGAGAAAGAAAGAGAGATAGAGAGAGAAAGACTGAGTGAGAAGGAAGGAGAGAGAGAGAGAGAGAAAGACTGAGGGAGAGGAGAGAGAGAGAAAGGGAAGGAGGGGGAGAGAGAGGGATATCTTAGCCACTTGCTTGCAAACGTAAAAGAAAGCTGCATGCGTCACTACTGGACTATTTTAAGAACACCGTAACTAAAGAATACATAATGAAGAGAACAGACCCTTCCGCCTATCTACACGAGACATAATAGAAAGTGCACATTACTAGATCAAGGGTATTCTAAAGGCTGCTGGATGAGATACTGTTCATTTCTAACGGGCAGAGGAAATGACGCTAAGATGGTGACTGCTGTGTCTGAAAGCTGAATATTCAGTTTTTTGTTTTTTTGTTTCAAGGGACCAACGGTCAAGTGACGTACGGGGGCATCGTGGAAGAGGGGTTCACCATCGACCCAGAAACGGGGGTCATCTCCACCACCAAAACCCTGGACAGGGAGGCGCAGGACCGCTACACTGTGACAGGTACCTTCCCCGGGGCCCTCCCCGAAATGGCAGCCCCGCTCCAGACTCGCCCCGTGAGAGTCTGCGAGAGTTACAGCCGTGCACGGTGCCAGCGCAGCGCTGATGGATGGTGTGGTTTGGCCGTAGACCTCTCTCAGTGCCGTTTCATTTCACTTCCCTGTGCTTTATTGGCAGGAAATGCACATAGTAAATATTGGCAAAGCAACAAGAAACATACAAAATAGGCAGTACTACAACACCTACAAGTTAAACATGAGCAATAATTATTACTACTATACTAACAATAGTAAATTACAATGCAAGTGGCTGTAGGCCTCTCTCTCTCTCTGTCTTTCTCTCTCTTTGACTCTCTCACACACGCACACCCACACACACACGCATACACACACACACACACACACACACACAGCTGTTTTGCTTGTATCCTAATTGTCACCTCATTGAGTTGTAAGTGACAGATCTCTTCCAGTCATTTTTAAGTCACTCAAATCTGACCTGGGTTCAAATATTTATTTGGAATTGTTTTTAAACAAACAGGTACGTGCCACCAATTTTCAAAATTATATTTTGATAAACTTAGAGGTGCAGCATTATTTAAAATGTGCTATACAAGAAGCTTATTACTAGGATTATGATTGCCATGGCATGTGTTTTTATCAGTCTATGCAAAAGATGGCGGGCTTCCACCGAACTTCTCCAAGGCGACGGTGAGGATTGAGGTTCTGGACGAGAACGACAACGCCCCAGTCTTCAGCAGGGCCCTCCACAGCCTTGAGGTCCCCGAAAATCAGGAGCCGGTGGCCCTGTTCACCCTGAGGGCCACAGACCAGGACGCAGGGGACAGCGGGAAAGTAGAGTACAGGATCACAGGTACGCACACCTGAGACCCAGACACCTGACTGTGAGCCTGCTAACTCTGATATCCTCCTCACAATACTGAGTCTCACAGAGCAGATCACAGGTACGCTCACCTGAGACCCAGACACACTGAGTCTCACAGACAGTACTGTATCCAGAGCAGATCTGTGTCAAATCCATGATTGTTTTGGATTCAAATACTTTTCTATGCATTACTGGGCTTGTCTGATTTATTGAAACTCATGAAATACTCTCAAAAAGTGCAAGCCCCACCTTCTGGTCCTTGGCAATATCAATCAAGTATTTGCATCGAAAACACTGACCCATGGAGTACTGTAGCTCATAGTCAATACTGCTTCACTCAGAAAAGTAGCCATATAGAGGATACTTTATTCCCAGATCCATTATGATGTAATGTTATCTGAAAAAAGGTTATGCAAGTTTCTCATGAATAGATCTGTGTTTTATAGTGTGTGTTCGCTCTTGTTCCTGTAGCGGGTGACGCTGCAGGGGACTTCCTGCTGGACAGCAGCACCGGACAGCTGTCTACGGCCCGGTCTCTGGACCGGGAGAGCAGGGCCGGCTACACGCTGACGGTCGTGGCCCAGGACCGCGGCCCCGCCCCTCTGAGCAGCACCGCCACGGTGGAGGTGACCGTCCTCGACGTCAACGACAACAGCCCCAAATTCCCCAGCGCCGCCTACGCCGCCGACGTGGGGGAGGACGCCGCGCCGGGCTCGCCCGTGCTGGAGGTGACGGCGGGCGACGCGGACGAGGGGGAGAACGGGCGCGTCCAGTACTTCCTGTCCAGCGAGTCGGCGGGGACGTTCGCCGTCGACCAGGACTCGGGCCGCATCACCGTGGCGACGGCGCTGGACCGCGAAAAACGGGCCTCCTACGAGTTCCTGGTGGAGGCGGTGGACTCCTCCCCCGCCGGGCCGCGGAACAGCAGCGCCCGCGTGACGGTCAACGTCCTGGACGTCAACGACAACGCCCCCTTCTTCATCCAGGACCCGCTCGTCATCAACGTCTCCAGCAGCGGCGTCTCGGCCAATCAGGTGGTGGCCACCATGAAGGCCGAGGACAAGGACTTCGGCGCCAACGGCTCCGTGTTCTACCGATTCGCCGGGCCGGTGCGCGGGTTCGCCATCAACTCTCTGACCGGCCAGATACAGGTATACCCCCGCGCCCGTCTCCCGGGCTCAGCCAATCACAGCCCTGCCCCTCTCATGTGATGAAATCGTGTACCTGATGTATACTGACTTCACTTAAGAATACTTCCAAGTTTACATCAAGTTTTACGAAGTATACTATTTGTCAACATGGGCTGTGATACAAGTGCCCTGGGATAAGTGCTTATCTCATGTAAAACACTTTTTAGTTCTTTTCTGAATGTACAGGATCTTCATATTTCTCCTGATGTAATAGCTGGTTCATTGCTGGTTTATTGTGCGTGTGTGTGAACGCCCTGCCTGCTGTGGTGTTTGGGGACCCCCAGGTGACAGAGAAGCTGCAGTCCCTGACGCAGAGCCAGCGCACCCTCATCGTGGAGGCCATGGACCAGGGCAGCCCCGCCCAGTCCTCCCTGGGGGTGGTGCTCATCTACGTGCGGGAGCAGGAGTACAGGGGCATCCGCTTCTCCCGAAACGCCAGGGACGTCAGCCTGCAGGAGAACGCCAGCACAGGTCTGTAAACCCCCCTAACCCCCCAAAAACAGGTCTGTAAGCCCCCCCTCACCCACTGTCCCCCCTAACCCCCCAAAAACAGGTCTGTAAGCCCCCATTCACCATCCCTCCTAACCCCCCAAAAACAGGTCTGTAAGCCCCCCCTCACCATCCCTCCTAACCCCCCAAAAACAGGTCTGTAAGCCCCCCCAAAGTCAATATTAGACTTTTTTGACAGTATTTTCTGCACATAAAATAATATAATTATATACACCAGGGGTCCTCAATCTTACCCAGAAAGGTCTGCTGTGGGTGGAAGCTTTCATCCCAACCAAGCACCAGATTCTCCTAATTACGGTCCTCCGCGAAGACTCGATTAGTAGACTCGTGTGTGTTACTGCCTGCACCCACCCCGGCCCTTGCTGGTTAACACTGAGGAATCCTGCTGTAGACTGTAATATTTTATTTGCCTTTTGTCAGTTGGGCTGACCTGGCTCATTTGATGAAAGGCAGCGTTTGACATTGCAATCCAATATCCGTCAAACCTGCAAGCCCACATTAAATGCATTTTATTCTGCGCTCAGTCTGCTTAAAGTCTGCTCACGTTACAGCACATTTATTGTAAATATACAGAGCGCGCACAGCAGAAATGTTCGGCGCTAATTCAACTGTAACGGGGTTTAAATGAGTCCAAATGGGATCAGATGTACTCTATCAGAGCTGGAGATCTTACCGCGTGTGCATCTTGGCTATAGCTGGGGTACGCAAATCTGGCTCTCAGGGTCAGTAGCACTGCCGGTTTTCTCTCTCTGCCAGATAGTCTGAAATGTCAGCGATTGGGCAGAGGTTACACTCACATGGTGTGTCAGGGGAGGGATGAGAACCAGGAACCATAATGTCCCCGAGGGCCAGATCTCTGGGGTAAAAACTGGGAAGGACACAGTTCCCTGGTGTCAGACCAGGGTAGAATCCATAAATGGTAAATGGTCGGCATTTATAAAGCACCTTTATCCAAAGCGCCGTACAATTGATCCTTCTCATTCACCCGTTCATACACGCACTCATGCACCAATGCCGATTGGCTGCCATGCAAGCTCGTCAGGAGCATTTAGGGGTTAGGAGTCTTGCAGTCAGGGACACTTTGACTCACCCAGGGTGGGATTCAAACTGGCAACCCTCTGGCAAGCCTCGGACCGCCGGAGCCAATGACGCCCATAATAGTTTTTAAATTTAAATACTTTTCTATGCCATACTGAGCTTGCCTTCCGGTCCTCTTGGGTGGCTCAATTGTACCAGGCAAGATGAATCGAGCGCAGAAAATGGGCCCAGGTCTGCCGGGTGTAGACGCAGGACAGACACAGTTCCCCAGCAGAACGGGTTTCTCTGTGTCCCGCACAGGCACGGCTGTGGCGCAGGCCCAGGCCCAGCACCCCGACGGCACCCGCAGGGGGATCTCCTACAGCATCTTCAGCGGAAACAGTCTGCAGGCCTTCCGCATCACCACCGCCACAGGTGAGTCACGCCTGGTACAGGTGAGCCACACCTGCACAGAGGAGTCACACCTAGCACTGGAGATACCGAGCACAGGTCATACCTAACTCAGGTGAACTACACCTAGTGCAGATGCGCCATACCTAGCACAGCGGAGTCACACCTGGTATAGGTGAGCCACACCTGCACAGGTGAATTACACTTATTACAGGTGAGCCGTACCTAGCACAAAGGAGACATACCTAGCACAGGAGATACCTAGTACATGTCATACCTAACACAGGTGAATTATACCTAGTACAGATGAGCCATACCTAGCACAGAGGAGTCACACCTGATACAGGTGAGCCACACCTAGCATAGGTGAGCCATACCTACCACAGGTCATACTTAATGCAAGTGAACTACACCTAGTACAGGTGAGCCATACCTAGCACAGGACATACCTAGCACAGGAGATACCTAACACAGGTGAACGACACCAAGCACAGGTGAGACACACCTAGCACAGAGGAGACATACCTAGCACAGGTCATACCTAATGCAAGTGAACTACACCTAGTACAGGTGAGCCACTCCTAGCACAGGTGAACTGGGATGGAAAGGGTTAACCACAATACCTAGCTCTGCAGCCCTTTGTTAAAGCCATGTCCAAGAGAGTGCTCTTTGACAAGTTCCACTCCTACGGCTATCTGTGATTTCAACAAAAAGCCTCCATTTTGATGAACTAGCATGGGAAGAGTGAACTCTTACTATCGTGTGAAATTAGAGATTGAAAACAAAACACACTCACAACTCCCAAAACGACTCACGGCTCTGTTGAATCTGATACCTAAATTGATATCACCTCGTGAGCACAGCTTGAGTGAGGAAAAGCCGCCACTTTCATACATTTTTCCCCAAAAAATGAAGAAAACCACATATTTTTTTCTAAACTAAACTATGTGAGCAGAAATGCTAAAGTATGTTTGCCAAGGCTGTCATTTTCACTCAAGTTCTGTTACATAAAACACAACATTGGGCTCAAAAATAACTCCTACTGCTGTTGCACAGTACCTGTCAGTGGCCATGATGCAGAACATTCACTCCACCACCTCAGAGAAAAAAAACCCCCCATCATCCCAAAAGAGCTTTCTCGGTCTGAGAAAATGTGCCTTACCAAAAGATCCATTCCTGCAGCTGTCCGCCATCTTAACTAAGCCTCCTAAATTTATCTCGACGTTCCTCTTAACTGTACTGCACTTTGTTTCCATGGAGACCTGGAAACAAACACCGGAGCAGATTAAATCCTCAATCTTGAATCTTGTGCCTGCTTGTCCCGTCGCCCACAGGTGAGATCGTAGTGCAGGACTCCTCCGGCCTGGACTTTGAGGACACGCCTCGACTCCGCCTAGTGGTGAAGGCGGAAACTGCGTCTTCCAGCTCCTACATGGCCATCAACCTCATCCTCCAGGACGTCAACGACAACCTGCCGCGCTTCCAGCTGCAGAACTACGTGGTCTACATGCGGGAGGCGCAGGGCTACGACATTCCCATCATCCGGGTACGGAGCCCCGCTCACCTTCCCGGCTTTGCCAGGATTCCGACTTGGCCTCTGAAATGTTCCTGGTTTTGTTTCAGAGGGAAAGGAGCTGCTCTTCCACAATTGCCTCGGAAAAAGAGGAAAGATTGTGGTTTTTCTGCAGTACTCGAGGCTTTTTTTTCTGCAGCCCACGTTTCAGTCTGGGTTCAGTGAGACAGCACAAAGCTAGGCTTATTCAATGATTCTCAAATACTTTTTCTTTCAAGTATTTTTCTTCCTTGTCCAGCTTTTGAACGTTTGAACAACCGTTGGACATTTAACATTTGCTTTCACTGATAACCTTGTCCCTCCCCTTCACCTGAACCCCCCCTTTCCCCCCTTCACCTGACCCCCCCTTTCCCCCTTCACCTGACCCCCCTTTCCCCCCTTCACCTGAACCCCCCCTTTCCCCCCTTCACCTGAACCCCCCTTCCCCCCTTCACCTGAACCCCCCTCTCCCCCCTTCACCTGAACCCCCCTCTCCCCCCTTCACCTGAACCCCCCTCTCCCCCCTTCACCTGAACCCCCCTTCCCCCTTCACCTGACCCCCCCCTCTCCCCCCTTCACCTGAACCCCCTTTCCCCCCTTCACCTGACCCCCCCTCTCCCCCCTTCACCTGAACCCCCCTCTCCCCCCTTCACTTGACCCCCCCCCCCCTTCACTTGACCCCCCCCCTCACCCCTTCCCCAGGTTCTAGCCGATGACATGGACCAGGGCCCGAACGGGCAGGTGACCTACTCCATAAAGTCGGCCACCAGCAGCGGCCTCTTCCGGATCGATCCAGCCACGGGCAGCGTCACCACGGCGGCCATCATGGACAGGGAGATCTGGACGCAGATGAAGTGAGTCCGCCCCCCTCCGCCTCCGCCCCCCTCCGCCTCCGCCCCCTTGCGGGGTCCGTGTCTCTCCCCCTCGACTTTCCGTGAAATTCCCGTTCGCATCCGCTCCCGTTCTGTGCCCGAGGGAATTCCTGCCTCTATTGACCTCTTCTTCCTGATTTCTACCATACTGTTCAGCTTCGGTTTCCAACACATTTGTGTTATATTCCCAGCTTTGGCTTCATTTTATTTCATACCGTCCCCTCATCCATTGAATTGTACGATAAATCCATTTGAGAGGCAGGTTTTTCGGCAGGAAATTAAAGAATGTGCCGGCAAGCGGGCCTTAAAACCCTGTTTTGTTTTCCGTCAGGCTGGTCGTCACGGCGACGGACCGTGGCAACCCCCGATTGGCCGGCCAGGCGACGCTCACGGTGATCGTCGTGGACCTCAACGACAACAGCCCCACGATCCCCCTGCCGCGGGAGATACGCGTGGCGGAGAGTGAGTGATTTTCCGTGTGAACTTTGACCCCCCCTCCGTCTCTGGTCCGCGTGTGAACGCACCGCAATGCCACGTTTCTGACTAGCCCACCATAATCCCATCACATCCAATTTCCTTCAGCACTATTACACATCCTGTGAACGTTCACCAAAAACCAAAAACAACAGGCCGCTGTTTTCCTGACGAGTCAGCGCCAATTTCCACCCATGGTGTTTCGCGGCGACGTGTCGAATCTCGACAGCGATTACACGACCGTTACACCTTTGCCCTTTGCCCTTTTTTCGTGTGGGAATGTCAACGAGAAACGCGCCTCTCCCGCTCCCCGCAGACACGCTGATCGGCACGGAGATCACCCAGGTGACGGGGAACGACGTGGACTCCGGCCCCGCCCTGTCGTACTCCCTCCAGCTGGACGCCCACTCGCAGGGGAAGTTCGGCATCCACCGGTACGGGGGCGGAGTGTCCCTGACCGCCGCGCTCGACTTCGAGGAGAGGACCTGGTACACGCTGACCATCCGCGCCTCCGACTCCAAGCACCAGAGCGAGGCCAACCTGACCGTGCTGGTGGAGGATGTCAACGACAACGCGCCCATCTTCACCCAAGATCTCTACCAGGTAGAGCCTGCAGACACTCTTAACACTGCCCCCTACGGGCTCAAACGGCTCACTGCAGGGGATTCGATCCCGTATGCAAATTATGCTGCCCCTTACAGAGAGCTCACCAAGGCAGCAAATGTGGCTCAGTGTGTTGGCCCGATGTAATCCTAGTTTGGGTGAGATGTCAAGAGAATTATTTTACATATTTCTAAAACATGTTCAGTTTTTTTGCCTCAGTGTGTTGAATGAACATGTCACTACCTTGTGCATGAGAGAGGTCAAAAAAGTTATTTAATCTTCCTCTTAATCATGTATTACTGAGTGGTTTGCCAGAAAATTTAGAATTAATCTGTTGTCAGCAGCACTCAAAGAGGGGTGGAGCTTCATCGTTGTGATTTTTTAATCTCCTAGGTAACGCTGCCCGAGCGTTCTCCACCAGGAAGTCCCGTCATCACAGTGACAGCAACTGACCGAGACTCAGGAGACAACGGGAAGGTCCGCTATCGAGTGATGTCATCGAGCAGAGATGGCTTTTACATCGACCCCAAGAATGGTGCGCAACTAATATCTGCTGTCATTCTTCCTACACTGTAACTGAGAATTTAAAAATAGAAACATAAAACTCAACTCAACTGAAAATAACTTCATAAAAAAATAACTTGATTATAGCTTGATTAAAAAGAGTTTAACTTAGTTTAAGACTGGTGAGTACAGATTGGCCTACACAAATGGTTCAAGGAAAGCAGTTTCTTCAAGCAATTTGAGTGAACTGGTGATGTTTGACGCCTCAAATAACACATTTGAGAATACATGCATCATATCTAAGTGTAAGTCAGTCATTTGATCTGCCTAAGAGATGTCCCAGGTATTTTGTGAATCTGCACTTTACTGTATGTAACATTGCTAAATTGGTAATTCATTCATAAAGGATAACAATGCAGTGCTGGAGTATGCATTAGTCTCAGTAAAAGAGCACTTGATTTAAAAGATTTAAAACCCACAATTTCTCTTCCCCGGCAGGCACCCTGTTCATCTCCCAGGAGACGCAGTTTGACCCCGAGCGCCCCTCCGTCACCGTGGTGATCGAGGCTCGGGACAGCGGAACCCCGGCCCTGTCCTCGGTCACCACCGTCCAGGTGCAGCTGTCCGACGTCAACAACAACGCCCCGACCTTCCACCAATCAGAGTACAGGGCCACCGTGTCCGAGGACGGCCTCCCCGGGGCCACCATCCTGACCCTGGAGGCCGTGGACGGGGACCTGTCGCGGGACAACTGCGGCTTCGACTTCGCCATCGCCAGCGGCAACGCCGGGAACGCCTTCCAGATCGAGAGCAGCGTGCGCTTCCTGGAGGGCCGGGGCTTCCAGACGGTGGGGACGCTGATCCTGGCCGAGCGGCTGGACTTCGAGAGCGCGGCGCGCTACAACCTGACCGTGGTGGTGTCGGACCGCGGCGTCCCCCAGCGCAGCTCCAGCGTCCCCGCGGTGATCACCGTCACCGACGCCAACGACAACGCGCCCGCGTTCGGCCGGGCGGAGTACGCGGTGGCGCTCAGCGAGGGCGCCGCGGCGGGAACCGAGATCCTGCGTCTGACCGCCACCGACCCGGACTCGGCGCCCAACGCCGAGGTGCAGTACGCCATCAGCTCGGGCGACGAGACGGGGCTGTTCTCCGTCGACCAGTGGACCGGGGCCCTGCGTCTGCGCCGCCCGCTCGACCGCGAACGCCGCTCCACCCACACGGTCGTGGTCCGGGCCTCGGACGGCAGCGGGAACTTCGCCCTGGCCCCGGTCACCGTGGAGGTGAAAGACGTCAACGACAACAAGCCCTACTTCCCGCTGGACACCCTGACGGCCAGCTTGCGGGAGAACCAGCCGCCCAACGCCCCCGTCACCGTGCTGCACGCCATCGACCACGACACCGGGGTCTACGGCACGCTGCGGTACTACATGGCGGAACGTTCCGGCGAGGGCACGGCCTCCTTCTTCGTGAACCAGACCTCCGGGGAGGTGCGCTCGCGCTTCACCTTCGACTTTGAGAAGCTCAACTCCTTCAGCTTCGTGGCTCTGGCCATGGACGCGGGGAACTACACGGCCACCGTGACGGTGCAGGTCTACGTCACCGGGGAGGACGAGTACGACCCCCTCTTCGCCGCCTCCGAGTTCTCCTTCGAGGTGCCCGAGGGGGCGCAGAAGGGGCAGAGCATCGGGCAGGTCCTGGCCAGCGACGAGGACGGGGGCGTGGACGGGATCGTCCTGTACTCCATTCCGGGCGGGTCGCCCTACTTCGACGTCAATGCCACCACGGGCGTGGTCTTCCTGAAGATGGACGGGTCCGGTCGCCACGGCGGTGGGGGCCGGTCCGGCGGGCGCTCCAGGAGGGAGGCGAAGCCGCCAGCGCGCACGATGACCCTGGACGTGACGGCGCACAGCCCCCTGGACACTTCCCGCGTTTCCACCGCCCAGCTGACCATCGATGTGAGCCGCACGACCTTCGGCCTCCCGCCGGACGTCAACGTCCTTCTCATCAGCATCATCGCCGTCTCCCTGGGCGTCATCATCATCCTCATCGCCGTCGCCGTGGCGCTGTGCCTGGTGAGGTCACGGCGGCGCAAGAAGAAGGAGCGGCAGGGGGCGCCGGCCGGGACCGCCATGCAGAAGCTGGACGAGTCCAAAACGGCGGCCACGGGCAGCGAAAGGATCTACCACCAGACGCTCCCGGGGTACGCCGGAGACCAGGGAGGGGCCGGCGGGGTGGGGGCCTATCCCCGGGGGGGCTCCCTGGACCCCTCCCACTCCAGCGGACGGGGCTCGGCCGAGGCGGCGGAGGACGATGAGATCCGGATGATCAACGAGTACCCGCGCGTCTCCAGCATCACCTCCTCCATGCAGGAGCACATCTCCGCCCGCGGGCCCGACTCGGGCATCCAGCAGGACGCCGACCAGCTCTCGGACATCTCCTGCGAGCCCGGCATGGAGGCGGGGCAGTGGTTCAAGGGCAGGAAGCTGGGGAGCCTGAGCGGGACCATGGGGTCGGGACAGCACCCCATCTACCGGGACGAGGGCGGGGGCTACCTGGGGGTGGGACGGGGTCTGAACATCCCCCAGTCCAAGGACTACGCCTTCCCCGAGGACGGCAAGCCGGCGGTGGACGGCTCGCTCACCGCCATCGTGGCCAGCGATGAAGAGCTCCGCGGCAGCTACAACTGGGACTACCTGCTCAACTGGTGCCCGCAGTTCCAGCCCCTGGCCAACGTCTTCACCGAGATCGCCCGGCTGAAGGACGAGACCGCCACGCCCAACAACCTCCCCCGCCGGCCCTTCCAGCCCAAACCCAAGGTGGACCCCAAGCCCCGGATCGACCCGCCGCCCCTCATCACCTCGGTGGCCCACCCGGGGGCCAAGTCCGTCCCCCCGAAACCCGCCGTGAGCCGGACGTTCCCCCACCTGGCGTCCCTGCGCCGGTCCCCCATCAGCCACGAGGGCTCCATCTCCTCGGCGGCGATGTCGCCCAGCTTCTCGCCGTCCCTGTCCCCGCTGGCCGCCCGGTCCCCCGCCGTCTCGCCCTTCGACGTCACCCAGGGACCGTCGGCCTCCATGATCAGCACCGCTGAGCACTCCATGGACAACAGCGACGAGGCCGAGATGAGGATCTGATGACGCCCGGCAGAGGCTCGTTCTCCGCCCACTCTGGAGCTCCTTAAAGATCGCAACGGCCTGTGTGGCTGGGAAGGGAAAAGAATACACAAAAAAATGCATCTTCTCACAAAAATGCTAATTACCTCCCAAATGAATACCGCTATAAACTACAGTCAAAACAGTAGAGGCACAATCTGCATTTCAAGTGGCAAAGAGGTATAAATAATCCGCAAAAAGACAGGAGCTACCCGTATTAAGTATGCAATACATACATGCAAATAAGTATTTCAAACACACGGATTTCAAGTAACTGCTCATCCCTGGTGACGGTGAAGAATGCTGGTCTCGTCCCTCACCCTGAATGAGTGAGACCCCTGAGGACTCAATTCAGGGGGACCTCTCTCTGCCCGCCCAACGGTGCAGCCCTACGCCTCAGTATTCACTATACAGTAAATAACTGTGTTCTGTCGTTGTGTTTTGTTCTGGCTGGCCAGAGAGCTGAGGGTAATGCTGCTTCTTAAACTGAACAGACGAGAGTCTGAACCTCTTCTGTGGTCTGTACACATGAGGCAGGTCCACATACGCCTGTTCTCAGCTTCCGTTTTTCACTTAAGATCCCTTGGACAAATGTCTTGCCGGTGTTGAAAACATTGGGAAATGACCTGATATTTGCACATTTTGAAAGGGGAAATTAGGACTCTTGTCAAAGTATTGTAAGGACAAAAAAAAACAAGACACTTTTTTCATTTTGTTTTTATATATTTTTATACAGACTTTTTTTCTGACGAGAAAATGCCATTGCCTCGTGTCAAGAGGTTATCATTTCACTACACTTGCATATGTGTATATTAGTTTGTATGCAGCAGTATGTATGTATGTCTGTATGTATGGTAAATCTGTTTTTAGGATTATTATTCAGTGCGTTTGTGGAATTTTGCCAATTGTGATCTGTGTGACTGGAGAACTCTCATGTGTTTTGATAATTATTTATAAAGAAAAAAAAGAGACTGATAATGAACTGCTAATGAGATCAGTGTTTGGAGAGCTGTATAGTATCATGTGATGTTACTTTTTTGTTCATTTAAAAAAAAAAAAACAATACAATTGCAGCTAACCTCTTTGAGGAAAAAAAATGGAGGTCACAAGTAAAGAAACAAGAGGAAGGTTTTGCTCCTTGAACTTAATCTTGCGAAAACACTGACTTGTGTACACTGTCCAACCCTGGGAGCTGTGCATCACTGAAAAAAAAAACAGATCAGCCATTTTCTTTTCTGAAACCAGCACTTCTCTACTTTTGTAGGCAAACCTCACTCTAACCGCAAGTTGACCAAACGGACCGTGACATTGGCCCATTCCGATGTGAGAGCAGAGGTGTGTTTTCACCATGTGAACGTTTGGCAAATTAGCGTCCCCAAAGGAACAATCACAAACAGACGGATACACCTGGCAAGGGGCAGCAGCAGCAGCTGTCAGAACGGCGCTTAAGACCCGTGTGGAATTTTAGAGTCAACACGTAATTTGCTCTGACCCGTTCATTAAGTCGTAAAGGCATTCGGCGTTCTGGATAGCATGCTGTTTGACTTCAACCGCATCAAAGACGGGGGGTCAAAGGGTAAAAGCTTGGAGATTTTGTGGTGTTTTGTTTAGTTTATCAATGGCCACAAGCTCTTTGGGGGTTACATGGTCACTTGGTATGGAAGTGGTCGAAATTCCTCACAAGAAAGTGAGAGGGCAACAGCTTCTTAATTTCCCCTGCTCAGCATTTCCCTCCAGTCCAACATTACCATCCCCATCAAGGGTCGCTTTCTCTTTGAATCCTCTTTGTCCAAAAAAAGGGGACACAAAATGTGTGGTGCAATCATTGCAACCCATTTCAGCAAAGTCCATTTTCAAAAGCATAAGCTAATGTTGTCTTCGATACTAGAGGGAAAACCAAGTATTTTTCAGGCAGCCATTGGCTGGACGGTAAAACAATTGTTTTGAAAAAAGCTGTACATATATTTAAAGCAAATAATAAATTCCCACTGATCTCTTTTGACAAACTGGATCCTTTTTTTATTTTGTTTTTCATGGCAGAATTCCAATTAGAACTTTGTGTAGCAAAGGTGTCGACTACCTGCATCCCCGTCTGTCATTCAACAATAACTTGGAAAAAGTCTGTGTGTGAACCCATTAATAAAGCAAGGGGCAGGGAAATGTACTTACCGGTCAGAGCCAAAATGGGCGCCCTTGTGAACTGAAAGCGTAATGGCCTGTAGCCATACTAGCTGTGTGGGTGAACCAATGTTACTTCCCTACCTGGGTTGTCGCAGTGGACATTGCTAAAGAGACAACGACTTGCAGATGGAGCCAACAGGACAACTGTGAAGATTATCCATGAGCAGCACAGAGAACCTGGAAGGGCACTCTCCCTTCGTCTTTGGGCTTGGGACTGATTCATACCATCGAAATGTAAATAAATCTTCCTGCCAAAAAAACTGATGAGCGTAAGTTTCCACGGGACAGTCCTGTGACTTACCATCCCATCAGAGCTACGTCGGGAAAATCTGTAGAATACACAATATTCTTTGTATTAGCTCAGCAATTAAGAGACATTCTTATCCCCCACGGTTACACATGTGGACCGAACGGGGTGTTTTCATAGCTGCGAGGGATTTCTGCCTCATTACTCCAAGGGGAACGACTAAGCAATACGTACCATTACATAAAATATTGTTATTTTTCAACAAAAAAAGATGTGGTGTCGGCTGATGACTGGCAGAGCGGGCCAGTGCTGCAAGACCAACAAGAAAATGCCCTCGAAGACAAGCGCAATACGATGCCTTCTCAACCTTAAGACGTGCTTCCTGTTTCAACCCCTGGTGTGGGTCTTCACAGTAAAACTTCCATTTTATATGAGCGGTTTCCAGAAGGTGGTCGTGTGTTATGATAACATCCCCTGCTACCGCATTCTGTGCTGACAGTCTTAAGGTCTGCAAAATGTCAATCACCCTAAATGCTTAATAGCCAGATCTCACGGGGTCACTTTTAATGTAAGCGGACACTATTCCCTTGCTAACAGCATTCAAGAGAGACATGAGACAGTAATTACCATTTAAGTACAATTTAACACACCACTCATCCAGATATTCTATGTACTAATAAGATATTCAGCTCAGTATGCATACTATTGGAAGCTCTATTTTTTAAAGCTTTATGTCCTGATATACTGGTATGAATATTCATGAATTGCTGTAATTTTAGAGTGAACATCTGTAGCTAGGTCAGTGTAGTGAACCTCCTTTTGCAAGCTAGGACCTTGAGGATGGGGGAGGATCAAGGGAATTCTGGATTTTGACTCATTAAAAGAAATGTGTGAACGCGTCCTGCAACAGGTCAGCCCCAATAGCGAAGTTCGGTCTGAATCTAAATCTCAGTCATGAATGAAAAATGCTGTTCTTTGACACTTCTGTGCCCTCTGCTCACTCAAGGCTCCATTTTGTATGGGGCCGATTTTACGGAAATCAATTCACTTCCATTTGAAGATGAAGAAAGCCTGGTAGATCTAAAGTGAATTTAAAAAAAAAAAAAGAAAAAGAAAATTGTAAATGAATCCTCCTGGGATCGTAGCCTCAATGCAATGCACAGCTGCTACAGAGTCTTTTCAAAACTACACTTCCCCTTCAGGTCGAACCACAAAATCTCTGCTGGTCTACCTCCTACTGAGAAGCCATTGTTGGCCGGGGCCCAGGACTTACAGCAGTTGTTCAGCAGTTGAAACACGGGCCCCTTTTCCTTTTTAAAGAAACTATCCACTGTTTGGCTTTTTGTGCCATTTCTTTTATACGTCTAAATAACAGGTTTATATTGCCAATATTTAAACATGCTCTAATTCTGCAGTGTTATTCTGAAAATGCCAGCCTTTGGTGTTTAGTCCTGTCGATGGCCCGTGTAAGTATGAGCAAACCACACATCAAGTCACTTCCTGTTGGGCCATGGCACTTGCAACATGGAGAATCTGATTGTTTTGTTGGTTTAGGCATGTATGCCTCTTTGTCAGATCTTACTCTAAGAAAAGAAAGCTCTAAACTCAAACCGCTATGAAGAAAATAACCAAAAAGGCAAAAAAAAAAAAACTTGAAAAGCCCTCGGCTAGAATACAATTTATTGCTGTCCAAGTTCAAGCCATGGATGAAAATTCCATTCCAACTTCATTTGTCAGCGAAAGACCTTTTCCTTTGACAGTTTTGGAATATGTCCTTTCATTTTTAATTGTTAACATGTCAGTAGATTACATTTTTTTTTATTAGTTCGGAGCAGAATGCACAGAGAAAATAATTAATGAGTTCGATAGGCCTCGTTCTCTTCACGCTGTCAAGCGATGAGAAAACGTTCCAAGAGCGCTTAAAAACGTCCAGACCTGTGCTCCCTCTGGCCTGGGATATTCAGCGCAGCGCGGTAATTAAAGCAGCAAGCGCAGTCGTTCTGCTTGTGGAGATATGCAGAGCGATATTTAAGCTATAGAGTTTCTGTGCGCAAAGTGCTGACAATAATTGGTTCCCCCTGGAGAGCACGCAGAAAAAAGGCCTGGAACTGCCCTGCGAATTGTTCCCTAATTGCAACCTTGAAATATCGCAGCAAGTTTATGCATTTTTCCATAAACACATGGATCTGAGCGAGCGAGCGCATACTTACTGGCTGGAAGCTGAGCGAACATCCACTGGGTCGTGTTTACATGGCTCGATGGTGGCCGGCGTTCTCATCAGAATGTCACAGCAGAATTTTGACTGCTGTCCAAAGCGCCCAACAGGGCAGGTGTCCAAATTGCTTTTTTTGCAGGGAAAGTGGTATTACATGATTGGAACAGGCCTCTTGTGTAATGGCCAGACCCACTGCAATCAATAATGTTCAGGAGAGAGAATGGTTGTTTGGGCCAGTTATGTTTTTATTTCCATTGACTTGTGTTGGAAATATGGTATGGTCAAGAATTGTATTAATCGGACACAAAAATCCAAGATTAGAAACTTTCACCAAGTTTCCTTATGTCATGAAACAAAATATACAAAATCTCCTTCCTGTATTAAACATTTTCAAAAAGTTTCTTCAAGAATGAAATATAGGACAGAGACATTTGCATTTGCAGTGTTCACAATGTTCCCAGACTCTTGTGGTGACTTGGATAACCTACATTGGTTCTGCGCTGATGTCACCCAAGTGAATATGTTGCCTCCATGTCAGGCAGAAACTCCCCATGTTATGCCTTTCTCTGCAACATATGCCTGCCATAAAGGTTGTAAAAAAATAAAGTATGCAGTTCAAGTTCAGCTTTGTGTAGTTTCTTATTTGAGATAATGGTGTGAAGGTGATCACAAGTGATAAAACACGATACTGTCGAAGTAGCAAGCACATGTCAATATTGTCTTATGTTTAGGCTATTGTCTCACATTCAGACTAACATTGTCTTAAGTAAGCTTAAACCTTTAAGGGGTAAGATCACAAATGCGATTTGATTGTTCTTAACTGAACATTCTGATGCTGATGCAACGATCACTACTGGTAATTGAAAGCAATTTTCAGAGTTCTAGAACGCTGAATACAATTTTTGGAAAAAGAAACATACTCTTCAAAGGGCTAACTGCTACGAGGCTAATATACAAACGCATATATGAATGAGTAATATGGTGAGTATGGTTATGTTTTTCTCTGCTTAACAAACTGAGTCCGCCGGCTCTGTGTGTGTTAAGAGAGATGTGCAGTTGACAGCATCTCTGTACGGCTAATGGGAGACATCCATGGACAAGACCGACATCTGCTTTCATCAAACGGGAATGGAGGCAGTTATGTGCTGCTGGTATTCCCCAGTTTATTTGGGCACAACTCTGCATTCCATCATTATATAAACGCTTCCCAGAGACATTCCCAGTCAATAACAACTCACTCTACTGTCTCTCCAGAATGTTCCAGAACTACCATTTATATGGGTTTGGGTAACACCATTTTATCTACCAGTTATTTACCATTTACCATTTACCATTTATCTAGGCCCCAACATCACCTACAGAACATAATGCGTCCTTAACAATGCTTATTCTTAACTCTTTACTCACTAATAAAGTGAGTAAACTGAATAACTGAATGTTATTCCTTCTCATTTTGGTGGCTTCCAACTCAGCAGTATCCATGGTGATATAGAATTTAATGTTCTTTATGTTTATGTAAACAAAGGCCAAATTAGCATAACATTTGCATAACATTTGCATAAGAAGGTCTATTTAAACAGACTTGAATCTCTGCCTTTCAGAGGCCCAATATCAGTTTCATTTTGGGTCTCTCAACAAAATCACTAGCTACTGAATGAGGTGTGCTTGAACAGGGTTGGGCAGCCCTTCTCTCGCTGGTGAATGTGGTGTGCTCTGTTAGAGTTGGAGTGAAAACAGAGTAGGGCAGCCCTTTTGCTTTTACAGTATCATGGAAACATGTCTCAGGAATGTGTCATTGAGCGTGGAAGTCAACATTTTCCTCCCCACATACGGGGGCTAATTTCACCGCATGTTCCTAGCCGTGGAACCCCTGCCCTTACAGTCGCACGGCTCATCGGATCTCCACACAAGATGAAGTGAACCTGCCCCCTCTCATTGAACCTGCCCCCTCCCATCTCCTACGGTCCTGCCTCCTCCCATCTCCTACAGTCCTGCCCCCTCCCATCTCCTACGGTCCTGCCCCCTCCCATCTCCTACGCTCCTGCCCCCTCCCATCTCCTACGCTCCTGCCCCCTCCCATCTCCTACGCTCCTGCCCCCTCCCATCTCCTACGGTCCACTGCGGGGTCAAGCTTAGCGCTGCAAGCCCAGGGAAAGCCCCGCCTCGTCTTATCGACCCTCCCCTTCTCTACCTCCCCTTCTCCCCCTCTCCTTCTACACCTCCCCCTCTTCGCCTCCCCTTCTCTACCTCCCCTTCTCCCCCTTCTCCTTCTCTACCTCCCCCTCTCCCCCTCCCCTTCTCTACCTCCCCCTCTCTACCACCCCTTCTCCCCCTCTCCTTCTCCGCCTCCCCTTCTTCGCCTCCCCTTCTCCACCTCCCCCTCTCTACCTCCCCTTCTCTACCTCCCCCTCTCCCCTCCCCCTCTCTACCTCCCCCTCTCCCCCTCCCCTTCTCCACCTCCCCCTCTCCGCCACTGTTATCTCCCCACGGAGGCGCTGACGGGAAGGGGAGCCGCGGTGTGGAGAGCGTGGGGACGCGGGAGCTAAACCTGAGGAATTAGCATATCGTCAGGCCTGAGCGCCGTCGCCACTCATGAGGAAAAGCGGGAAAATGAGGAGCAGATGCCGCGCAGAAAACGGACAGTAACCCTCCCCAAATCCATACTTACGTCTAACGAATGTTGATGGGAATTGAGGGAACGCAGTAATCTGCGCTAAACCCCATGTAAGTCGTCCCGGGCCGTGTTCGGGAGCTTGGGTGGCGCGCCCTGGCAGTCCGCAGGCTGGTAGCGGCAACAATTTCCAATTTGAAGCGTAAATATTCCGGTTTCTGGAAAATTTTAGAACGGCTTCCCAAAGTTTCTGGAATGTTGGGGAGCATTCTGTTTAGATTGCAATTTGATTGTGACCAAACAACTGGGGAGGAAAATGCTTCCTCCAACGGTCTTAGAATGTACGTATTTATTTTTTCCAAAGCAAATATTGTCACAGAGATACTCTCCAGGCATGGCACTTGGAAATTTACTGGTAACATCACGTGTAGAGTTACAGTCGGTTAAATCATCCAGCCAAAAGAAATCATTATGGTGGATGTTTCTCAGTAGTGTTTTTACATTTCTTATTTTCAGGGACTTTCTATACAACTCCCACCCCCACATCTGTGACCCCTAACCCCCACCCCCCCGCCCCCGCCTAATGTAGCCCCCCAATCTGCGCTCTCCTTTCAGTGTCTAGAGAGGAAGTCGTTGAGGAACGCTTTTTCCAAGCTGTCGTTGTCTGGGTCCGTGCGCGTAATATACGGTCCTGGCTCCGGACCTCAGGCCCTAACCCGGCGCGCACCCGGCCTGTTAAACGGGGCTAACTGACCGCGCGGCGGAACTCAGAACAGGAAGCAGTTTTAGCCGCCGCCGGAGGCTCCAGGAGCACGGCCCAATCATAACAGGGTAACGGGCGCGGAGTCACGGGTCCCGCCCGCGCGTTTGGGCCGGGCCGCTCCGCCTGAATGGGCCTCTGTTCGCCGTCCGCGGCGGGTCGCTCCCCGCACCCCCCGGGGGTCGAGCCGCAGGGCTGCGCTGGGACTCCGGCGGGTATGGTGTTACCGCGAGCGGGTTAAACACCTCCCCGGCTTTAACGGGCTACCTGCAGGTTAGCCACAGACGCTCGGTCCCCGTGGAAACCCCCCCCGGTGAAAAACGACGCCCTGCTTGGACCGCAAAGCCATCCGGTGAGCGGTAAAACGAGCCCCGGCCCGGTGACCCAACGCCCGGGGGAACCCCAACAAAACAGGACTGGGGGCTGGCGTAGGAGCTGCTCTCGCGTAAGAGAATGAGCTTTTACGACCGTGTTCTGTCCCGCTCGGAAGGGCACTTTGTCTGCTGCAACGCAGCACACAGGAACTCATACAAAACCCTTCATTCTTTTCATTTTTAGTAGTTTACCTGGCTGTTTTTAAAGTACTTTTCATACAGGAAAAAAAGAGTGTGTTTTTTCTTAGACAGTGCCCAAGTGTGACATTCAGTTTATACATTCAAGTTTTACTGAAGCAATTCATTGCCTTACACATAGCCATTTGGCATCTGTGCATACCACAGCGCAACTTAGCGATTTAGTACCTTGTTCAACAGCTGTGCCCTGGCAGGGACGCAAACCCATAACCTGCCGGTTTAAAGCCCAGTTTCAAACTGTGCCTCTCTGCTTCCATAACCCTTTGAGGAGCAGGCTTTTTGGAATGTTATTTTTATCAGTGTTCTAGAACTAATTCAGTGTTCTAGAACTAACATGAGCATAAGAATGTTCAGTTAAGAGCATTCTAATCACATATTTGTGACCTCACACCTGCGGTGCATGTTCCTTTAAGAATGATACTTCTTAAGCCATACTATGCCAAACTTTATGACCACAATATGTTCCCATTGAATATTCTCCAGAACCACCAACATTATCTCTCATTATATTTCATAGCCTGTGCTATTAACTTTTAATACATAAATATGTAATGAGTTATGCCTTGAAATTACTTGTGCCAGTTTTCACGTTCTTGCAACGAATATGTGTGCGTGCGCATGCATACAGTACGTGTGTGCATGTGTTCCTATCTGACCTCATTTTCCATTCCTCATTACTGAATCCTGTTTGCATTAAAGCCCTGGTCCGACCTTAGAGGTCAGACCAGATGAGTAGGCCCGGTTGGCCAGCCGGCCAGCAGGTTCAGATGAGTTCTCCAACACCAGCGGCGTTAGCAGGAGCAGGCCAAGCTGATGCTAACTGCCAGCGGTCGGGGTGTCCCGGAGATGAAAGCAGACCCGGAAACCATCAGAATCATCGTGGCCCAACCGCCCGTTTGGCTACAGCCCGGCCGATCGCCAGGGTTACGTTCACGAGAGGTCAGAGTCGTTTGCTCCTAAAGAAGGACAAGATGTGCAGGCGGAGGAGAGCTCATTCCACCAGGACAGGAATGCTTTCGGCCTGAGGGGGTGTCATGTGCGTGGGTCTGGGGTCCGGGGTCCGGGGCCAGTGTACACAGAGCGGCTCCCATCCTGATATCAAAAGGAAATAAAAAGGTTCTGAGCCAAAGGGTCGTATCACAGAGAAACAGAATAACAGGATTACTGTGACAGAGAGCACGGGGGGAGAAGGCAGTCTGTGAAAGGTACACACACACACACACAACCTCACGCATTAACACACACACAGACACTCACAGACGCATACACACACACACACACACACACGGACGCATGCATGCACACACACACACACACACACACACAGGGATGCATGCACACACACAATTGCACATGTGCACACATACACACACACGGACGTATGCATGTACACACACACACAGGGACGCATGCACACACACAATTGCACATGTGCACACACACACACACACGGACTCATGCACACACACACACGGACACACATGCACATGCGCGCACACAAACAGTGTATTTAATTTCATATAGTTTTCATTTTGTGTTTAAAGAGTCCATAATGTTCTCTGTATTCTGTGCCAACGCCATTAAAGACCTCCACTGAACTCCCTCTCTCTTTCACTCCTTCAGTCATCACACCCATACAGCCATGGTCACTGCTTTCCATCATTCATAACCACTTTTGTATATTATTATAAGTGGGAGCGAAAAACCTGTTGTTTATTTTTCCCGTTGTGAAAGTGTTTATTTGGTCTTCTGTTGGTGTTTTCTCCTGTGTGTTGTTGGACTCCCACGTGCTCGGGGAGACTGGTAATTGCGTGTTCCTGTACGTTTTCAGACAGGACCTCTGCGCTTTGGGATTCCTCATTCGTGTGTGCACCAGTGCCAGGGCTCTTCGTTTCGGTGCCACGCTATTAAGAACAGATGCTGCAATAAAGGCTGCGGAGGTATCAGCCGAAATTTCGGGTAATTATTTGATGCGTTTCTCATGCTCAGATACTTTCAAGTGGCTAGAAAGTCACGCACTAAAGTACACACACACGCACACACAGGCACACACACACACACACACACACACACATGCTCTGGACACACATCACTCCTGGTGTTTATGTTGCTATAGAGTTATTTACTCATTTATTTATTTGAGCTTTCCTGATTTGACTCAGGGTGTGCACAGTTTTACCAGCCGTGAAGAATGCAGACAGACACACACACACACACACACATACACACACACGCACACACACACACATGCACACACACACACACACACACACACATAGACACACACACACACACACTGACACACATACACACACACATGCACGCACACTCAGACACGCACACATGCACACACAGGCAAATCCAGCGTTACAGCCCCAATGTGCACATAAGACCTTTCCGCCAATGGCGACTCAGTGGAAAATCAAACAGGACGAGCAGTGAGATGCACAGCACACAGCACTTATTTTACCAGTGCCCCTGTTAAAGGCTGAAGAAAAGTCCAGCGCAAACAGATTTAAGAAAACCTACCGTTTGGACAAGTCGCTCCGGAATGCTTTCAAACCGCTCTGCCGGGAGGCTGCTGGGGCCTTGATGCAGTGCCGGTTTTAACGAGGGGCGAATGTAACGGCTGTGACATGGGCCCCAGGTGTGTGGCACTACCAGCACGGACCCCTCTGTAGGGCACGAGGGGGTTCCTCTTCAGATTCACGCTTTTATTATGATGCTACCAAACGGCGGATGGGATCTATGGAGTTAACGCTAATCCTAAATAACGGGTTGCCAACAAGACATCGCATACCTCAGCCAAGAATGGCTTGTCAACGTCTCGCATGTTGCGCTTTGTCGAATAACACAGACACAGTTCTGGTTGCTATATGGTTACTGTGCGCCACAATTGCAATTAAGTTGTTGCGTTTATAATAAGACTGCTAGCGTTGAAGAGTATCAAATCTGGCAACAATGCCGAATCTGGTTGCTGTAGCATTTGGCTGTTATTTAGCAGAGGAATGCTAGCATCAGCGCCTCTTTGACTGAGGAGACAGGCAGGACGAAAACATGGCAACGGCACAACTTCAGGAGGTCAGGGGCCTCGTTTGAATAAACGTTCTTGGATTTGTTCTCGGGATTAAACGTAATCCTAAAATCATTTCCCCAGTTGTCTTTACGCTTGATTTGTAATAATAACATTGACTATAATAATTTCTTTTAGGATTACAATAATAAAAAAAGTTGCTTACAGAGGTTAAAAGTGCCAGATCTGTGTCTTACGCACCTGCAATATTTAAATGAAGAGTTTGAACATGCTGGGATGAAGCCATTAACAGGCATTTTCCTGTAAACAATTGCAAATTAAATGTTCTTCTTAAAAGGGTGAACACGGCCCATATGGGGGATTTCTACGCAGCTTAGAAATGGGCAGTACCTCCACACGGCCAGCAAGGAATTAGCTTGAATATAAGTTACGTTATGTGGAGATACGATCATATCCACATCAAAGTGGGATTTCATAAATAACTACTGAAAGACATACGTAAGCAGGGCATGTTTAGAGCGTTTTCAGAAGAGATATTGTCCAGTACCAAAACGTTTTTGGGACATCTGCGTCTCTCTGAGATCCATCATGTCAAATCTTGAGTTCAGAGTTGAAGACCAGATGGGTCTGCTAAAGCGACTCATAACTCTTTTGTTTAATTTGACATTTTGATGTGACTATCAGGTCTTTTCTGTTTTCTATTTTTGTCTGTTCTCACAGTTTTGATTGGACCAGAGCCATGGAAGAGCACAGCAGCATATAGTATACATTACTGGCATTTGGCAGATGCTCTTATCCAAAGCGACATTTTTTTTTTAGCATAGCATCCATTTATACAGCTGGAAATATACTGCAGCATGTCAGGTTAAGCTCCTTAGTTAAGGGTGCAGCAATGTCCGACATGGAAATCGAACCAGCAATGTTTAGCAACCAGTTTCCTACCCATTGTACTACTCATTGTTAGTCAATTAAATTTACTAGCCCCCCCGAAATGACCTCAATGGTAGAGGAAAACAGAGCTGAGGAGTCCTCCCTGCTGAAAAAAATTACTCAAGCTAGGTTTTGAAACAGCCGGTAGCTGGATGACCAGTTCAGACCAGCTCAAGCTAGGTTTTGAAACAGCCGGTAGCTGGTTGATCAGTTCAGACCAACTCCATACTGAACATGGTTTGACCAGCTCAAGCTAGGTTTTGAAACAGCCGGTGGCTGGTTAACCAGTTCAGACCAGCTCTATACTCAACAAGGTTTGATCAGCTTGAGGTCAGCAGCTCGGGTTTGTGTATGCTTCGGGTTTGGACTCGGGCAAGCGAGCAGTCTGCAGGCGATTTCTGAGGGGATCAAGGTCTGTTTCTGGCAGGAAAGAAGCCGCCATTTGCCCCTCAGAAGAAGCCCAAGCTGACGGGAGACACTCCATTTCCTGGGTTAGCGAGGATTACCCATAATTCTCCCGTAGCTGTGGCTTGCACGGAAGTCGGGGCAATAAAACAGGGATAAGGCGCTTGTGATGTCACCCTATAGAAGAAAATATGAAACAGAGAGGAACTCAACCAAGGGAAGGAGTACAATGGTACATTTAGGGTGACCGTATATTGGATTTCAAAAGAAGAGGACAAGGGCTGGTGAGCATTATGTGCATAATACTAGGCTATTGTTTTGTTTATATATGGCCTTTGGAAAGAGCAAAACCCAAACTGGACATCTTTAGGCCAACTGCATGGAAATCTTCACTCCCAAAGAGAAGAAATGTCCAGGGGAAAGATGACATCTGGTCACCATAGTCTGGTCAGCCAAATACATTGGACATGGACATTGGAAAGGGTCCAGTTCTCATTCACCACAAAATTCATCCCCCTGTCCTGCTTTTCCCCCTCCCTCCTAACTTCGGGGCTGCTGAGGGCAATAAGAAGGGGGGGGTGGGGGGGGGGGGGTAGTGAGTGCACACTTTGGTCCCTTGTAAACGCTCACCTAGCAACCATCAGCTGGCCAAATTCTCTCATGGGAAAAATAGCGCAAGGCAAGCTTGTACATCCATGTTCCTCCTTGTTCTTTAAATAAATTTCCTGTTTTACTTTGAACTTTTTACTTTACTTAACTTTTCATTTATTTTCTCTTTTATTTGGCTCAATAGGATATGTTTTGCTCCGTGCCCAAACCACCCCTAACCCTATTTAAAAATACCTTGCTTATTGCCTGATTGCAGTTTTGTATTTTGAAGACCAACAACTGAAGAACACTCAGTGCCGAACACAGCTAGCAGAGGACTACCCATCTGATTTGTATTTGTGGTTTTATGTGCAACAGATGTGCGCGAAGCATGTAGAGTCATTCAGGTTCAGAAAGATCACGGAAGGATCCTACATATCATGTTTTTATTGGGCTTTTAGAGTAACCGGCTACAGCTATCACCCATAAGCACGTACAGACACAGGTCAGCCACGCTAACTTTTGTACTTCTGAGTGCTGTAAATGTATTTATTGTGAATGACTCGGTTTGACGCGTGTGCTTCACTCTCAAAGCCAAACAGAACTCCGAGACACCTGTGGCAAATTACCAATATTTTCCACTCGACATGGCAAAGCTTTTAGATCTTATTTGTGAGGCTTGGTTGTGGTATATCGGTCGATGTCCTTAAAGTGTGTTTCTGAAAGGCTAAAGCTCTTTTTGGGGACCAGTGTTGCTCAGGCGCCGATCAAACCCCGCATTCATCCCAAACGCGCCTCAAGGCACACGTTTAGTTCGCAGAGTGAGAGCGAAATTAAATCTCGCTTTCACGCCAGGAGATGACGTCGCAGTCACGGAGGGGTCTTCTGCTGTGGTCACAGAAGACGGTGAAGTCCCAGAACCTCTCAACACCAGCCTGTTTAGACCTCGGCTGCATTTAACAAAGCAAACGCGAGGAACGGACAGTTTGTGGATATCAGCGATCGTCGAATGTTTTAAATAAACAAAATAAGGTCATTAGACAGCTATCGGAACAACTTGTGACATGGTGACATTCAAGATTGACAGCTATATGACTTTTTGTATTCTTTCCAGAGACGTTAGCTCACAGCTCTATTGGAAGCCATTTTATGTTCATCACGCACAACCCACTTTCCTTTTGGCAAATGCTTGTTAATGTTTGCCTTGTTGAAAACAGCTCTGCTTCAACTTGGGTGTTTGGCAGAGAAGTACATCCAAATTAACATTTTTACTAAAATTTTGGCTCCAGTCACTACTGATTGATTTCTTACTGACTGTTGAACGTGCAACTACAATCACTTAATGATGGGAAAACAGCCATGTAGTTGTAGTCGACAGTTGCGGTCGAAGTTATGGGTTGCCAGATTCCTGGTTTTGTACTGAAATATCCGGTTTTCAAAAAATTTTGTACAGGTTTTCAAACATCTTCTCTGGTTTTCAAATTACTTGTAACACCCCCTGGTCTGAGATCAGTTCTGATAACTGCCCTCTCCTCCCCCAGACTTTGCCAATGTGCTTGTGTGGCGTTGGGTTTTCACAAATTCGAAATGTGGCAACCTTAGGTGACGCAGTGGAGGCTAAGGGGTTAAATGATTGCAAAATAGCTCCTAATTGGGTCCTGCTATACTGGCCCACACTGGACAGCACCAATGGTTGGTGCTGGTGCATTCTCGCTTGCTTGGGAAAATGCCTGAGAAGCCCCTCAGGTCTGTTCATTCACACAAATTTGCCAGACTAGCTTAGGGGCACGGAGTACAGCCAAAGTCCGTTGCGTCAGACAGAAATGCTCTGTCACACTGTAATATACTGGAGGCAAAGGCCAACTATTCGGAGACACTTTCCCTCGCCTGTGAGTACTGTCTTCCTCAATAAGCCGTGACAGGCATTTTTAATTCTTTAATGTTGGCTCGGAGGTGAGCAGTGGCGTTATCGGGGCTGATTTATTTAAACATCCCCGGGCCAAAGTGACGCGATCTGTCTGCCGAGGAAGCCAAAGCTAACACCCGCAACGGCGTTTGTTCTGGAGGAGGACCAGGAGTAAACGGCTTCTTACAACAAACAATCGCGAAGGAAACACTAACACGCCCGGTTCAGCTCAGGAATGAGGCCGTCCTGCTATTGCTGCTCACGCTGTGTGACACGGCTTACGGGACGGAGCCAAAAAAACGAAAAAGCCGAAATGCCAGAGTTGGATTTTTCTGACCCCACAAATCAGGCACAATTCAGTAAATTGGGCTGGGAGTTGCCAAAGGCGTCGTCTTTGGTGAACAACTTGGTTCCAAGGTGATGATATTGCAGCTTTACAGGCGAAAAACCTGTGAGTTAGAAGTCGTTTTCCTACTTCCTTAGGCTCTAGTACACACTGCCTCCATTGCGGTGATGACCAGCGACTTTGTTTGGTGGCACCCCCTGCTTATTCCATCCTGCTGGTACAACCTGACAAAGCATCTTATGGAAATGTAGTTCTTTCAGCACATTCTGTAGTTCCAAGCAAACGTTCCTTAAAGGGGCAGATCCATTAAACAGCCAACCGCCACAGAACTGTCTGCTCTATTCCCCACAACAGGATGTCTGCACCCCCATCTCTGAGTAGGGATGCACATTTGTTGTGTGTGAATAGGAGTCCACCTATACTACAGCTAATCATACCCTACTTCATACCCATCTTAAACCAGAATAAGCTGGTGAAGCTGGTAAACTGTCTTTTTGACACTTTTAGCTTGTCAACCAGCAGTTCACCAGTGGACCAGCCTATATAGTTAACCAACTAGTCCACCAGTTGACCACCAGCTTACTCTACCAAACGAACCAGCTTTGTTCAGCTAGAGACCACCTTTGACCAGCCACAGGCCAGCTATGACCAACTAGAAGTGTTGAAAACACATCATAAAACAGCTTTGAATCCCTGTTGGTCTTAGCTGGAATTTTCAGTGGGATAGCTACTCAGGGCTAGTCACAGTTATTCACTCACAGTTACTCATACACAAATAACTACTCACAGCTGCCCCAAGCTACTCTTTTTTCCCTCAAATTGTTATTTTGGACTGAGGGTACACACTTCCCCCTTAATCCCAATGTCCGTCAGTCTCTTAATTGCAGATAATAAGGCAAATTGAACCATTACCGAGATAATTAGGCCCGTAGTCAACAATTTCCCTTTTTTGGCTCTGATCAGAAAAGATTAATCAACGTGCCTCTCCTAAATTGCCCAAATAGCATGCACAATGCACACTAATATTCTTCTGAGGACAAAATTAGTTCATCTTTTGTGGGAAGCACAAGTTCTCCTAAATCACGGCTGGTCAGTCTTGTCAACAAAAAGAACAGAATGTACATTTTGGTTTAATTGGGATTGGAGAAAGAAATATCAGAGAGGAATATATATATGTAATAAAAATATACACCTCTTGAAAAATGGATGGGTTGGATGACCATGTGAACCAAATTTTCTTTGAATAATGCAGGTGTTTAGTGTCGGGAAAGAACAGGAAACGGTTCTTTCTCAACTTTTTGGTGAGGAGGGTGTTTTAACTGGCTTTGCCATAGCAGTTTACAGGAGCAGGGAGTCACAGGCAGAGGGAGATATAGTGTGGAGTCAGGAGTGCACATACACACACATCCATCCACAAACACACACACACACACACACACACACGTGCATTGTACAAACAGTGTGCATCATGTAATGCACACAGAGACCTGTGCGCATTCTTTACTAACCATTTGTACAGCTGGGTATTTACTGGAGCAATCCAGGTCAAGTACCTTACTCAAGGGTACCAAGGCAACATGGGAATCAAAGGCCTCCAGCCTCAGAATTATTAGTTCAGTTCCCTAACCCTTGATGCAACACACATCCACACACAAATGTGAACAGATACACTGGCACATACACACAGAGACACACAAACACACAAACACACACACACACACACACGCACACATGCATGCTCACACACACAGATGCATACCCCCCCCCCCCCCTACACACACACACACACACACACACAAAGACACACACTATAACACACACACACACACACACACAGACACACACTATAACACATGCACGCCCTTAAATTGTATTGCTGTCAGCAGGACTGAGCGGGGGAAATAAGTGAGCCCTTCTGTTAAATGGCAGTTATGGAATCTGTAGTTAATGCGAGGTGGTTTTGATCTCAAAGCCAGCGATCCCTGCCAATTGCCAATCATGAGACTTTGTATTAATTTAGCTTCAGAGAGGACTGGGAACATCACCAGTGTTCAAAAATGAAGTCAGCGAAACCTTTCCTCCCAATTTCATGCGTATCCCAATACATAAGCATGCTTTTGGAAACGATAATAAAACAACATGCTTGGGTTAAACAATAAAACAACATGCTAAGCCTTTAAGGTAGCTATGTATTGGCTGGCTGGAAAGAGCATGATTACTGTATCTCCTGATAACGGTTGTGCTTTGCTAAAAGTGCCGCGATTACATCAGGGGAAACAGAAATATTTTCAAAATGGAATGCGCAATTTCGATGTAGATTAAATCCAAAATAACAAAGGGAGAGGGAAATGATTTGATATTCCACGGTCAATATTAATGTGCGTGAGAGTGCGTTTCATCGTCAAGCCCAAAAAGATCTAATCTAAATGGAATTTAATTTCGGCCCCCTGCCCCACGCACAAGACTCAAGGATTATTTTTATTTAAAAAACCTGCGGAGGATAATGTTTGACATCGGTATGACAGCGCAGGTCGAGGTCCTCTCTATGGAGCGCCGTTCTGGCACAAGACTCATTAAACTGTGAACAAACACAGCTGTAATTTAATCAGGATTAGTTGTCTGAGCAGAACTGAATGTGAACGCCGACCTGTTCCGGCAAATGTACGCAGATGCGTCTTTTAATAAACGCCCTTGTGTCGCGATAACATCCCTTGCCTATGTCATTATATCAGTCAAAGCAAAACCCGTCAATATGGGCAGTGGTAGAAGTATCATACAATGCTGTTACCTCTACTTTACCTTTTAAAGGCACTTTTGGTTGAGAGTACTGCAGGGGGAAAAAAAGTGTTTTATTGTCAGATTGCTCCTAGAGTGTTGCTACCATGTTGATTTAACCTTGCTGGAGAGAGCCAGGCTTGTTTCCTTTAGTTCAGTATCTCTGTGGGACTCTGGCTCACTTCTGGGGCAGGAGAGAGAAAGAGAGAGGGGAGGAGAGGGAGAGGGAGAGAGGAGGGAGAGGGAAGAGAGGGAGGAGAGAGGGTTTGGGGTCAAAAAAAGAGGGAAAATAAGTAGAGAAATAGCAGGGGAGAGAGGGGGGAAATAAAGTTGGTGAAAAAAGAGGTAGTTGGGAGAGAGAGAGAAAGAGAGAGAGAGAGAAAAGAGAAGAATGGTTTTGAAAAATAAAGAGGAAAATAAAGAGGGAATGAGCAGGAAAGAAAGAAGAAAAAAGAAAGAGGGTGAGGAAAAAGAAAGAGTGTGGAATGAGGTCATCTGAGTAATGGTAAAAAGAGAAAAATTCTAAAAAAAAAAAGAAAGAAAAAGGATGGTTTTGTCTGACAGAAAGCTCAGAGAGACACAGGAGTGAAACACGCTGAGGCCCTGTCCGTGACACCGTATCTGACCATCCAACCCACCACTGTTTCCATAGCAAACAGCTGACAGGGCGGCCATTTTAAAACTCCAGGAATAGACAAGGAGCCCGGTCCATACTTCATCCATTTTCCAGCTTGTTATTATCCTGTCACCCTCAGAAACCACACCTCCGCTTCCCACATCCCACCGAAAGCCCGGCACATCCACACCGCCCCGGAATCCTCATCAGCTCCCGGCTGGGTTCCTGGGCCTCCTCCAGGCCTTGATCCTGCCTCCAAAACTCAAAAGCTTTTTTGGGGGAGTTTCTTAAATTCAGTCCTCATCTATTCTCACTTCACTGTGTCAGTGCGGACTGTGGCCACCGTGGGTGATGCAGAGCTAGCGCCACCCAGGGATGGGAGGATTGCAGCACACACCAGTGCCCCCCCGCCCCCCTCTGGCTGACAGTGCACCCACAAGTCCATCAGATAAGCTGCGTGTGAAGTGAATCCCTCCAACTCACATCTGTGCGAGGCCCTACTTCAAATCTGCGACTGATTAGCAGGTGCGAGTATCTTCAGATCTCTCCAGTTATGACTGTCTGGGTTCTGAAATCACTCGACACCAGAGGCAACCACTTCATTCCTGTTCGTAGGAGAAAGCCTGCCCTGGAAACCGGCAAAGGGAGGTTTAGCTGTAGACTATGAGTGCAGGCGCGTGAAAGTATAACAATGGTCGGAAACCACATAACCTCATTTAGCCCCTCTTGTTTGATTAGTTCTACAGTATATATGTGTGGCTGCCCAGGCAGGTGGTAGGTCATTCTATAATGTATGACGGTAGCATAAAAACAAAGATCTTTACTTCCTCCTTCAAAAACCTTTTCTAGACAAAACTTCCTCCATATTTCACTACTGTGTTATCTTTCCCCTCAGCAGGCTCGGAAACCTCCTGCAAAACTCTTTTTAAAGTTAACATGTATCTCATTAAACTGGACATCGCTGCCATTTGACACTTTTTTTCCTGTGTAGTAAAAAATGAAATGACTGAAGGTTTAATAACACATCATCAAAATTAAGGTCCGCTGTACAGCCATTATTCCCTCAAAGACAAAGAAAGAGATTACGTAAGAGACTGAGTGAAGGAGAAAAATGAATCAGAGAGTAATTAATTGTACTCTTGAGGAAAGGCGGGAATCTAGACGTCTAGTGGGTTTGGAAATCTAGGTTGTGAGACATTTTTTTTCGCCCTGGTGTAAAATCCAGCTATGACCAGCTTGAAATACCAGCCGCCAGCTATTTCAAAACATAGCTTGAGCTGCTTAAACCATATTGAGTATGGAGCTGGTCAACCAGCAACAGGGCAGACTAGGCTAACCCTCAGATTTCACATGGATATAACCAGCCTGGCTACATCCTAGTCAGCTAGAAAACTGAGTTGAGTAGAAAGAAACTCAACCAAATGTCGCCGGGTTTTCACCTGAATGCCTAGACAGCGTTTCACCTACTCTTCACCAACTTTTCACCACAAAAATGTTCACAGGGATCCATCTAGGGCATTGACTGAGCTACCAGACAGGAATAACGTAGCAGTCCTAGGTTTTTATTTCACAGCTACTTCAAACGGTTTGCAGCCTGTGCTGGTTTTATGGGTATATTCATGGATATGACATGGTTAACCTCTGCATGCAGGTATACATTAAGACATGAAGGATTACGAGCCTGTGAATGTAATTTAGTCATCTCTGCTAGATATTATGCTATGAAAAAGCCTATGGGAAAAATATCACTGGAACCATTACAGAGCTATTATTAAACAATGTTTGGAGTGTGTGTGTGTGTGTGTGTGTGTGTGTGTGTGTGTGTGAGTGTGAGTGAGTGTGTGTGTGCATATGTGTGTGCTAGTGTGAGTGTATGTGTGTTTGTGTGTGTGAGTGAGTGAGAGAGAGTCAGTGGTCTTTGTGATTATATAGCCTACTTTTGTACTTTTATGTGTGGAAATGTGTATGTTTGAGTATGAAACAGAAAGAGCAAGAACATGTGTGTGTGTGTGTGTGTGTGCTAGCGCATGTGTGTGTATGTGTGCGTGTGTGTGTGTGTGTTTGTTTATGTGCATGCGCTCATGATAAAAATGCAGTAAATTCACTCATTAATGAAAAACAGATCATCAGAGTTTTGGTGAAGGACGGGAGGTTTTCTCCACGTTCTTAAGTTAGAAGTCCTCTTTCTCTTTTCAGTCTATTGACTTTGACTGTAGAAATCCCTCCAGTCCTCAGAAATGTAGTCAAGGGAAGCTGCTGAAACACTGCTTTCTATCAAACCATTTTTTTATACACTCTATATTACATCTATGCCCATTTTTGGCCTCTGTTTGGTCCATATATCCTTGCTGGTAAGATACTTAGAGTTTTTTCCCCAACTCTTTTCTTTTTCACTCCATCTCTGTTTATGGGAGTACCCACCAAGAGATGATTCTCTTAGTGATGATTTTACAATATATTCTCCTTCTCACATCACATGACTTTTATTATTTCTATTCTGGGGCTATGACGAGGGTTTAAATTCATGGCCAATTCGTCTTTTTCAAAATTCATTCTGTTGGATGCAGAGAAGACAGCATTCATACTGTGAGCCTGTCCCACCCTGTACTCCTTCAATTTGTGTCCACAAATTAAAATGTTGAATTGCTATTATTTTCTTCAGATTGACCCCTGACTTGAGTAGTAAAAAATGGCTCAAGCAGGCGCCAAGTCATGCGCTGAGGAAATCTATCAGTTTTTTTTTCTTTACACATAATGTTGCTCATAACCATAGCAACAGCCACTGCCCCACTGTCAGTAGTTCCTTGCTTGGCCTTGCCGATGAAAGTCATTCCCATCGGTCGTTTTGATGAAGCCGTTCTTTTTAATTAAGTACGTTACCTCAGTTGCTCCGGCTCCACCCGTGGTCGCAGGATCTAAAACTGGGATCCCTGCAAGTTCACCCCGAATGAGGTTTGCCTGTGTATTAAATGTATTGTGTAATGCATATTCAATGTAAAGTCAGACGAAGCTGTCCACCCACTCTAGCCTGCTTTGTTCCTCGCCTGTTTTCTGGGACTTATTCTCTCAGCATGATTCTGGAAGCAGTTCTACCCTGGAGCCGAAATCAGACTGCCTGTCAGTGCAGTCGGAGAAGGAGCAGGAATTTGAAATGAAAAGTATAAACAGAGAGAACAGTGAGATCAATGTCGAGCCTGCTGTAAAATCCAGCCATGCCAGGTTTACCAGCGAGAAAAGGCTGGTCATCAGCTGGTCTAGCTGGGTACAAGTTGGTCAACCTGCATGGCCAAGCTGGTCATGAAGCTGGTCTAGTTAGGTATGAGCTGGCCAACCAGGTAGTCTTGGTAGCTTGTCTGAGCTGGTAGATGGTAGCTGTTTCAAAACCTAGCTTGAGCTGGTCAAACCTGTAGCTGGCCGGAACTGGTCAACCAGCTACCAGCTGTTTCAAAACATAGCTTGAGCTGGTCAAACCTGGAGCTGGTCTGAACTGGTCAACCAGCTACCAGCTGTTTCAAAACATGGCCTGTGCTGTTTTGTTTTTCAACAGGGAACAGCGGAAGCAATGCATGTTGGGAGTACTGGGTGGAAAACGAAACAAAATGGAGTCTTTTAACGGAGCGTTCTGTTCCAAAGCCGACCCAAAGGGTGTACTCGCCACACTGCCAAGGATCTTGATGAGTGAACGTCTGCCCGGACAGGAATGAGGAGTTTGACCTGATCAGCAGACTGGCGCGGCCAAATTAAAAACATTAATGTAGGAAGAGCGTAATTTAAGGCCGGGGTTGTTTTTCTCCCGCGCCAGTGATTGATGCGGTAACAGAACAAACACGGCTGTGGGCTCTCTCTCTCTCTTGCTCTCTCTCTCTCTCTCTCCCGCTCTCTCTCTCTCTCCCGCTCTCTCTCTAACGCTCACAGCGGGCTCCGTCATCACCGGGGGAATTTATGCTCCCTTTCTCTTTCTCTCTCTCAATCTGTTTCTCTCTCTCCCAACTCTCTCTCTCCCACCATCTCTCTCTCTCCCACCGTCTCTCTATCTCTCTCACTGTATCTCACTCTCTCTCTGCCTCTCTCTCTCTATCTCCCACCTCTCTCTCTCCCACAGTCTCTCTATCTCCCACCTCTCTCTCCCACCGTCTCTCTATCTCTCTCACTCTATCTCACTCTCTCGATCTCCCTCTCTCTCTCTATCTCCCACCTCTCTCTCTCTCCCACTGTCTCTCTATCTCTCTCACTCTATCTCACTCTCTCGATCTCCCTCTCTCTCTCTATCTCCCACCTCTCTCTCTCTCCCACTGTCTCTCTATCTCTCTCACTCTATCTCCCTCTCTCTCTCTGCCTCTCTCTCTCTATCTCCCACCTCTCTCTCCCTCTCTCACTGTCTCTCTATCTCTCTCACTCTATCTTACTCTATCTATCTCCCTCTCTCTCTCTCTCTTTCTCTCTCCTGACTCTCTCTCCTGCCTCTCTCCCGCCTTTCTCTCTCTCTGTCTCTCTCTCTCCCGCTCTCTCTCTATCTCACAGAAATGGGGTGTTTGGAGTGTGAGCACGTGTGTGTGTGTGTGTGTGTGTGTGTGTGTGTGTGTAGACGGTTTAGTTTACCCAGAGAACAAGCTTTATCAGATCTGGCCTGGGGGGAGAATACAAGTTGTTGCCAGTTTTTCATTATTGAATGTCTAATTTGCTAACCTCCAGATTACACAGATAAAAGACGTATTTAATGTTTATACCTACCAATTTTATTTTTTGAGTGAAGAATGAATGTGGATATGAATGTTTAAGGGATAAAGGATAGAGCCAGTGTCTGTCATGTCAGCATTTAAGCACGACTTCATTGATACACACCGCCATGAAATTCTCTGGAGCGACTGATTCAGGTTTGGCTAGCGCTCAACTCCTGGCTGAACCAATGGCAGCAAACGTCTGGGTGACATCACCCAGCTGGGTCCATTTCCTTTAAAAAAAAAATTTTTTTTAAGAAGATGTCATTCTGATAGTGGTGGGCCACTGACATTGAGTCAGACTGGGACTAAACAGTGAAAATCAACCGCCACTGCTGTTCAGAGTGCTGAGTCAGCATAGATTCTTCTTATTGGCCACTCCCGTTGGTGATTCCACTTCTGTGGGCCAATGGGGCTTTAACATCCCCAAGGGCGTCTTACGTACTGCCTGATTTAAAAAAATAAAGTTGTGGCGGTTTGGCCCGTGATAGCTGCCCTGTAACGGAACCACAGTTGCGTCTTGTTAGCGCACTTCTGTCGAGTTGTGGAAAAAAGAGCTATTATCCAAACAAATTAAAGATTTTTGAGGTTTGAAGCCATGACTGTTTCAACAATGGAAAAGGTGGTTTGGAAAAAGGCTTTTTGGCGTTTAGTAATTTATTACTGCAGATTCTTTTTTCTTTCAATGAAATACCGCTTTATGGATTTGCGGATCGTGTTCACATAAAATTAGCATTTATTTAATTTCCATCCCACTTCTTCAGAGTAATACTACAGGGTCTGGTGGTGTCCAACAATAATGTACGGTGTTTTCATTTTGCTCTTCACAGGCTTCTGATTTGTTTCTGAAATGACAGCGCTTAAATACGGAAAATATTTTTAGTGTTGCTTCACTAGCTCTAATACCTGTACAATACCTGCACTCTGTATCTACGGTGTACAGCATAGCTATGTTTGGTATCTGTATGGTATGGTATCTGTATTTCAACATTTACTGTGAGGTTTGTGCGTATTGTGAGGTCGACAGTAACACGATTTTAAAAGGCTGTAATTCCTACACAGTTCAGCTAACATGAACGTAAAATCAAATTCAAACTGACAGTCCACACTTTTATATTACATTGTCATCAATATTGTGTCAACTGTGTAGGAATTACAGCCCTTTAAAATACTTACCCACCTGACTGTAGATGTTGAAGTTTTGACCGTTGAAAGTTCATATCACGAAGGATTTATTTTTAACAACAGTAGATGAAATGAAAAGTGTAATAAGTGTGCACACAGGTCTTACAACTGTAACTACTATGTAACAACATGCGCATACAGAGTTAATAAACACTCGTAGTTACTGTGTAGTTACATGGGTGTGAATGCCGCAATGTGGTACCGTATTTTCTAATACATATTCGTTCACATGAATCTGGTAATGCATCATATGTTTTAAACAGTTCCAGTCTAGAGCCCGGTGTAGCATATGAGAGTGTGTGTGCATTGGTGCTGAAATCCAATGTAGCCCTCAGCAGTTCAGAGCAAAGGTAGATCTCAGGGTCAGAGATGATTAGTAATGACTGGAAAGAACTTTGACTTTGCCAAAAAAACAATGGCAAAGAGACATTTATGCGTTTTGTCCGTGTCGGGAGTCTGAGTTCATCAAACGGCAGGAAACCAGCGTGCTGATGACTACTGTTCAGCTCCCTCTGTACGTGGCTGTGGATTCCTAGCGTGGCCAAAAATAGCCTCGGAGAACCGAGAGGGGAGATGAAAAACGTGATGCAGACGATGTGAGAGCGATATATCAGAAAGGTTTCTGAGGTTTTAATGATTTGACCATTCCTCGTAGGTTTAATATGTTGCGCGTGAGGGCTTAATGGCTCAAAACTAAGTAAAAATGACAAATAATCAAAGTTGAACGGTGGCTTGGTTCTTACAGCTCGTGGGAGTCATTCCTGGGGAATGGTCTTCTGGAATTGTGTGATTTGGGAGATGTGGAGTGAGGCGTTGGCAGAATCCGTGGCTCTGGCATGGTCGGACTTTGGAGGACTCTGAGTGATAAATCCCACAGCACGTTAACTCCGTAGTGCAGCAAACCAAGCTGTGAAAATCCACCATTCACTGCAGATTAATTTAGTGTAAATAGAAGAGCATTTTCCACCGGTAGAATGAGGGACATTTTGTCATCTTCCACTCATTACGCTGTTACGGGTGATGAGATGTTACCCTGGGAAATGGTTCATATATTTGGTCTTTTGTCTGTTTGGCTTGGGCCAAAAAGCTAATAAACCATTGGCTTTGTGTCTTTGCAACTCATTCTTGGATTCCCGAATGTTATCGTTGGAATCGTCCTGCAGCACCGTTATGTGGGCTAGTATCTCCAAAGTACAGTAAGTGTTTTGGCCCAAGGGCTTGAGATTGAAAGTGAAAAAAGTTAATTTTCCTGAAATTACGCACTGCTGCGGCTTTGGATCCAGTATCTTGATGAATCTGTCTTTTCAGTCAAAGTGTAAAAATGTCAACTTAGATTTGTATTTATGAAAAGTGTGTGTGCCTGGTGTGTGTGAGTGTGTCTATTTGTGTATGTATACATTACATTACATTTTATTTAGCAGAAGCTTCCCCCCAAAGTGACATAGAAAAGTGCATATCAAGGTCATTGCACAAACAACAGAACAGGTCGGACCAGGTACAATTCACATACGATCTGTTGTAAATGTGGCTGTATAGCTGTGTGTGTATGTGTGTGTGTGTGTGAGTGAGTGTGAGTGTGTGTGTGTGTGTGAGTGTGTGTGTGTGTGTGTGTGTGAGTGAGTGTGAGTGTGTGTGAGTGTGTGTGAGTGTGTGTGTGTGTGTGTGTGAGTGAGTGTGTGTGTGTGTGTGTGTGTGGGAGTGTGTGTGTGTGTGTGTGTGAGTGAGTGTGTGTGTGTGTGTGTGTGTGTGTGAGTGTGTGGGAGTGTGGGAGTGTGTGTGTGAGTGTGTGGGAGAGTGGGAGTGTGTGTGAGTGTGTGAGAGTGGCTAAGCTACAGAGCTCCTTTGCTCCTACATTTCTCGATGCACACAGCAAGCAGAATCTGTCCAGAAGCTCGTACAGGCTGTGCTGTAAATGATACAGGGGCTGTACATTTTCATAAGCCATGCGCAGAACACATCTGATCACAGAACTGCCTGGGTCGACAGCCAAAGCCTGCGTAAATGAGCGCAGTCACCTGACCCAGCGTTCCCTTCGTAGGTGAGCACGTTTTGGGGCAAGCTTTGGAGAGACGTACCCCTGCCGGGACCTCCGACTGGCTCTGGCTTCCTAAGCATGAGGGGAGGGGGGGAAGGGGGGGAGTGCTGCTCCCCCGGCCCTTTTTTGGGGAAGCGGGTGATTTAGAGACCGAGGCGTAATGGGGTGTGAGGGACCAAGATGGATGACCCCCGTGAAGACAGGGCGGCTCGCCGAGGAGTATCAGAGAACGCCAGACCCCTGCTCTGGTTCCCCTCTGTCAGGCAACCGAATCTGTCTATTACAAACCTACCGCCATCCAGCCTTTCTCCCCCCGCCCTCCCACCATCCCACCAGCCCCCCCCCGCCCACCCCAACACAGACACCCCCCCTCAACACACACACTCCCCCCCTCCCCATCCCACCAACCCCCCCACCACACACACCCCCCTCCCCACCACACACACTCCCCAACACACACACTCCCCCCTCCCCTCCACCCCAACACACACACTCCCCCTGACATCATTACAGTTCCTCAAAGAGACGGGTGGACCCACCGAGAGTGAAACGATAAACGTTTACGTCCTCTTTGCATTTTCCATTTTCCTCATTCTATTATGGGATCAAAATATTTTTTTAAATAGCTTTGCATGGGAAACAGAGGAAAAGAATTATAAAAATTAAAAGTGTATATTTGGTAGAGATGAAGAGACGGCACATGGCGATTCTCTCAAAGGGAACGCAGCGTTTTCAAGGAAAGACAAAAAGTGCGCGTTATGTTCCTGTGTTCTGTCTGTTAGTTTATCATTGTTTATTATTGTTATTCTTGTAATTTATTCTTTTTCATATTCATGTCTGGTGTTCTGTTTATATTCATTAGTCTTTGCACTCGTCTTCCCCTGTGATGTCTGAATGTTTACTAGCCCAGCCACTCCCTTGTCTGCGTGCCCCACTATTCGGGTGTTTACGATAGTTCCAGGGTTCAACCTTCCTTCCAATCTTGCATTCCTTACTTCCTGCTTTCTCTCCATTTCATGTTTGTACATAGCACTAATATACTAATCCCAACTAACATAGAATTTGTACGGTACTAATTATACTAACACACTAATATGTTTGTCAAACTAACAAACTAACATTCAGTAGTTTTGGGTATTTGCAATTTAAATCACTTAACTAACTTACTAACGCATCTCCAGTTTCAATTCTGTTCTGTAACTCCGCCTCCCTATTCTATCACTGATTACTTGCTTAGTTTCAGTGAAGTATTCGCACCTGTCTCTTCGTATGTCTGCATCTCCTGATTCTCTGCAATTGCCTACTCTCTAGTCGTTTGTATTACATGTGTGTCTTTGTGAATCCAGTCCGCATTTTCGTTTCCCCCTCGTTATTGTCCTATTACCCTTTCATGTGTCTCACCTGATGTTTATTTGTTAGACCGCCCTCACTCCCATGCCCCGCCTAGTTTGTCTCAAACCCCTGTGTATTTATACCTGTCCTTTTCAGTTGCACGCTGCTAGTTAGTCTTGTCCTATTTCTTGAGTCCCGAGCCCTTTATTCCTTCCCCCGGTTCTAGCCTCCTTGTTCCCTGCCCTTGTTTTTCTGGTTTTGACCCCTGCCTGCTTCCCTGTACTCTTCTTTGCTTGTTTTGGATATTTTTACCTCTGCCATTTTGGACTGACCCCCTGGTTTTTGACCATGGCTTGTTTTTTGACTCTGCTCTGTCTGCCCCTGCTTTTGCATTAAACCTGCCATTTTTTCTGCACCCCTGCCTGTTTGGGTTCTTCTGTTCCCCCCGGCATAACAGTGCCACCCTTTAAAAGCTTTAAAAAACCCTTTAAAGCCCATATGAAACACAATGTCTGGTTTAAATTTTCAACTGAACTTTCCATAGTCATGCTGATGTAACAATCATTATTGCTAACTGAAGTCAACACTGGCTTAGATCACTGATTGAAATAAACATTTAAAATAAATTTCCTACTGTTGAATGGGTTAAGTATTTTTTGTAATTTTGGTCACATTGCAGCAGTGCAGTTTGTGTCAGGGGGTAAAGAGGGCCAGCTATGTTGGGTTCAGCTCCGGGGACCGGTCCGACCAGGCCCAGAAAGTCAGATAAACATTGGGTTTGGCCTGGTTCTGGACCTACCTGCTGGGTCCCTGAATTGGATGTTTGAGCTCCAAACCCTCCCAGCCCGTAGAACGTCTGCTGGCAGTGCTGAACGCAGGGTGACTGTGGTTTCTGCAGCGCAAAAACACCCCCAAAATAACCTGACTGCGCTACTGAGATTTCAATATTCATGTGAGAAACAGAGGTTGTACAAGGAAAGTGCTTATATATTTATACACACACAGTATATATATCTGCTTCCAAAGAATGTTGGCAGAGCAGCGTACGGTCTTGTGGTTAGCACACGGCGTTCTGGATCGTAGCGTGATGTGTATCTACCCCAGGTGGTACCTCTCTCTTATGGCCCTGATTAAGATCCATTGTTACCGCAATCATTCCTCCGCTCAGCAGGCATCAGTGAGAAAATGTGTCGCGTAAACATTTACATTCGCAAACACACTCAGACAGAGCTTGTGGGCTTGACATTTTTAGATTTAGATTGTTAAAACTTTATTTCAATAGTATGAACATGTGCCATCTATATGTACAGAGAAATATCGAACAGAAGATAAGCATTAACTCTGAACTTGAAGGTGTGAGATCTCAAATATGTGATTAGAATGTTCATAAATGAACATTCCAATGCTGATGTTACAATCACTGCTGGTAATTGAAATCAATGGAATTCTAGAACACTGACTTCCGACAAGCACTCCACTGACTTGAATTTGAGAATAAAAAAACATTCCAAGAACAAAGGGACTTAAAGAGTCGACAAAGACAGAATGGACAGGACCTCCAGGGCCGTCTAGAGGTCTGTGACTCTGGGCGACAGCCCATACGGTTGTAGGTTCAAATCTCAGGTTGCCATGCCGTGGTTTTCTTTCATTTTCTTCAACTAAAAATAGTCAGAAAGCTTTGACTCTCATTATCCTTGGAGAATAATGGCAAGACTTCGGAGGGGGGTTGGCTCTTGTTAGATAAAAAATTGCACCCCCCTCCGCCCCCACCCCTTCATATGCCCAAGTGAATTATGGGATGGAAATCTGCACAGCTTGTGGTGGACATAGTGCAGATAAGCAGCATTTTCACGAACGGTACGGCTAGTCCGCAAGAGCATTAATATGCAAGTAGGCCACCGACAAAGTGTAATGCAAAGAACAGAGAAGCGAAATGGCCATACCTCGGACCGAGATGGGAGAAGCGTGGGGGGTGAAATCCTAGTCATTGCGAGAGCCCAGTCGCAGCGAATCTGTGGTTTATTCTGCTCTATTCCAGGGTCTGCGGCCGGCGGGAACCGCCAAGTAGGGCTTAGTTCACATGGGTTCGGTCAGCTCCTCATCGAGCCGAGCGCTAAAGTAAACAGGAGATCATCGGGTGATCTGGTCGTCCGGTGACACGGATCCTCATTTACCTCCCAGGGCGCTGGCTAGCGGCTGCGCGTGGGAGTCGGCCCCGTAAAAAAGACCAGCCGGGGCACGCTCTGCCTCCTAAATCAGAGGTTTGTTGATTGTGGAGCCCTCGTTCCCGCCAGCGTTCCCGCCCGATCGGACCGACGCTGGCGAGCTGAGGAACGCGGCGTTTTGGGGTTGTGAAACGCTCGCTTATTTAAGAGTTCAGCCAGCGCGGTCTCGCTCCTCGGCGCACGAGGTCCCCTTCATTACAGCGCGGCAGACGGGTGGTGACAAGTGTGGGCGCAAGGCCATCGGCCAGACTTTAACCTGGGAGACTGGGAGAGTGTGTGTGTGTGTGTGTGTGTGTGTGTGTGTGTGTGTTTGTGTCTGAGAGAGAAAGAGAGTGTGCCTATGTGTGTGTATGCATGTGTGTGTGAGAGGGAGTGTGTGACTATATGTGTGTGTGTATGTGTATGTGTGTGTGTGTGTGTGTGTGTTTGTGAGTGTGTGTGTGAGAGAGAGAGTGACTATGTGTGTGTGTGTGTGTGTGTGAGAGAGAGAGAGAGAGAGAGAGAGAGAGAGAGAGAGAGAGAGAGTGAATATGTGTTTGTGTGTGTGCTGGGGTTTGTATGGTGGGGGTTTGGGGGGGGGTGGGGGGGTGCTGGATAGGATGATTTCAAGGGCCCGGACTGACATAGGCCCTCAACCACTTGTGCTGTAATCATGCAGGGAGGGGTAGTCTGGGGTGATGGGGCCCAATGTGAGAATATTCCATTCCATGGATCACAGTCCTGGTGCCCCTGTGTGTGTGTGTGTGTGTGTGTGTGTACCTGGGGCTTGTCCAGTTTCCATGGATTGTTCCTGGATGCAATGAATCATGGTACTGAGTATCTGTGCAATTATTAAGATCTGTTACTGCTTTTATTTCTGATGTTCTGTTGGTGAGGTCCTGTATGGCTTAATCAGTCATCTTTAAATGATTACAAATATGTATTTTTGATCATTATGATACATATGATTATAAATCTGATTTCTTCCTATCGAACAATCAGTCTTTCTGCTATTCCAAATGGGAGAAGCCAGAGTATTTTGAGATAATTCATAATCGTCTGGGTAAACTCATGGCCAACTGCCATCTTGGCTTGTTCATCGTTACTAAGTAGGTCACTTTCATTCTAGCCGCACTCTCTCCAGAGCATCAGGAAAGGAAAGTTAGGTTCTGAGATTTCTGTTTTCCTGCCACCCGAATGGTTGCACCACATTTTAGCCAGCACTTAGCCATAGGCCAGGTGGCCTTCCATGGAGCGTGGTTCATCAGGAGTAACTAACCAATGGCTGGAAGTTCATCACTGGAATTTCTGTAATGACACTGATCATGCTAGTTAAGTTTTACTCAACCCCAGGTCCTGAGGGCCACAGGGTCTGCAGGTATTTGCTCAAACCATGCACTACACCACCGGATTTCAGAAATTGTTTACCACCTTGGCCCAGGAAGGAAGCTCATTTGCCTGATGTCATTTCCCTTTGCCCCTTAATTCTCTTGGGTTTTATTTTAGCTCTTTTCATCACCTCAAAAGGGTAAGATTTAATGAGAGATACAGTATGAGACAGTCCTGACAAGGAGCACCAATGCTGGGCGAAGCCTCCACACAGCCAGACTTGATTCTTTACATTTATTCTTTCGAATAATCATAAACAGAAATGCTTTCGTGGTTAAAAATCCGAGAGACTATCACCTCTCCTGCTGAAGTTTGGCTAAAACAACAGCCAAAGATCTGGTCCATCCAACACCAACATTTTACAGTTTTGATGAGCAAGAACATGGAGGGTATGTGAACAGTGAATATGTAATCAAACAAAAAAACGAATAAATGGCAGAAAATATCCTTCTGGTTTTATTTTAAGAATAATTAATAACATATTTTTTGAGTGAAAAAGTGATATAATTACCGAAATTATTCTATTTTTCCCTTCTGTGATCATAAACCCCATTACCTTTTTGTCCTGCCAAAAACAATATTTTTCTGAAGAAAGATAGAAGCAAGATAGCAATTTGTCTGGTTTTGTGGAGCTTTTTTGGTCATATTATTTGTCATTCGTCATTCTTCAATTATTTTTAAGTTCTCTCATTTTTTTCTCCACCAATTTGGAATTCTTGGTTGACAAGTAGAGACATTGCAGTGCTGCTACACTGCCAGGACCTGCTGTAGTGTGCAAAACACAGACGCTGAAAGTGTGAGCCAGAGACTCTCGCCCACTCTACAGACTGTCCTCAACCATGAGCTAGAGACTATTGTCCATACTACAGACTGTCCTCAACCATGAGCTAGAGACTATTGTCCATACTACAGGCTGTCCTCAACCATGAGCTAGAGACTATTGTTCACTCTACAGGCTGTCCTCAACCATGAGCCAGAGACTATCGCCCACTCTACAGACTGTCCTCAACCATGAGCTAGAGACTATTGTCCATACTACAGACTGTCCTCAACCATGAGCTAGAGACTATTGTCCATACTACAGGCTGTCCTTGACCATGAGCTAGAGACTATTGTCTACTTGGCAGGCTGTCTTCAACCATGTGCTAGAGACTATTGTTCTCTCTACAGGCTGTCCTCAACCATGAGCTAGAGACTCTTGTCCATACTACAGGCTGTCCTAAACCATGAGCTAGAGACTATTGTCCATACTACAGACTGTCCTTGACCATGAGCTAGAGACTATTGTTCACTCTTTTTTTCTCTTTTTTTTTAAAAAATTACTTTAACTCTGTAAATGCTGGTAACATTTCAATTATTTATTTATTTATTTAGAATTATTTATTCAACACATCCATTTTTGCTAAAGGAATTTTTATTTGTTGATGGTCATTATATTATTTTTTTCCAGAAATTTAGAAAACAGGCAATACATTCTGAATTCCGCACATTTGTCTCAATTTCTTTCCAAAATCAGAGACATTGCCAGTAGAATTTTAATGGACAGACTTGGAAACTTTATCTGTGACAGAAGTTGCCTGGAACAATGAACTGTTCCGAGAACTGTTGGAGTAACAGTTTCAACATGACGTGCCCCAACCAAATACAAGTCCAATCACAGCGTTCCAGATTGTGGAAATGTTTTTTCGAAAGCGGGATATTCCACCCTGTAGCCTTAGCGTGGCTAACGGCCAACGCTAATGGGACTGCTTCATGGAAACCTCCTGGGAAAATCGGATTTCTGCCGGTAAACCGGGAAGAGAATGCTTCTCCTTTTGGATCAAGTACATGCTATACCCCTGAGCTATGGTATGAGGGTGTATTCCACACGAGAGTCTGTCTTTCGGATGGGGTAGGAAAGCCAAGGTCCGGTTACACTGCGATAATTCTGTAATCATCTCATGGCAATTATTGGAAATGTCGGAGGGATATCCTGGTATCCGGCCCATAATCTTCATTTAGCTCTGTCAATCTGGCAACCCATTAGGCCTCTCCTCTCTTGCAGCTGATTGGCTAAACAATTCTTTGGCCATTACTAGACAACCTAAATAATCTTTCAGCGTTAAAGACAAATGTTAAATTAAAGAAGATATCTGAGATAAGACATACTGTACGCCTTGTTCAACATAGATTTATCCTATTTTAGAACACAGTAGAATGTTTGTGGCGTTCTTAAATTTGCATTAGCCAGAGGGGTTATCTGTGGTTAACAAAAACTGAGACATACAGAACAGGAAATTGCACACCTGTAACTAATCTACCGTACCATACAGATGAAGCTAGATTCTTATGATGTGTATACTTGGCCAATAGTGTGGAAGGAACTGCATGTAAAATGAAGGGATTCTGAGTTCTGATTGGCTCAGTGTGTAGGGGATGCCTCCCTCTGTTCAAGATCTTGTTTCTTTTTTTCTGACGGGGTAATTTGGGATATTGGTACAGGCGTGGTGCAAATTCAACAACAAAAAGTTTCTGGGACACTGTTTTAGAAGTGGGGAGAAAGAAGGCACAGCCATCTGCGATACGTGGCTTGAATTAGGCGCAAATGTTGCTTTTTACTGCTCGGCGCTTTGGGTTCTGGTGCTGAGACACTGAATTCTGGTGTCATTTCAACAGTTCCACTGCGCTGGAGGACTGCATGTCTATATTAATAGTTCTATATTCAAGTTGTCAAATAAAATGTGAGATCACAAAGAACATGGCTAGAATGTTTGATGACATTTTATTTTACAGCCTGTTAATTACCTACTACTTACTGGGTAAATACCAGGTAATTATGAGGGAACTATTTTGATGTCAGAGGTAAGTACTATGAAACAGGCTGTAAAATGTATTTACAAAGTTTTTATATACAGGTATGATACTGACTTTTTCCTCATAGTACATAGTAGTAGTCACCGACTAATTACATCATTCCTGTGAATAGCAAAGTACTTACCCAGTAAATACTAGGTAATTAACCGGCTGTACAATAAAACGTTACCGAATGTTCTTAACTGAACATTCTGAGGCTTATTTAAGAATCACTACTGGCAACTGAGTCCTCGAACACTGACTTAGAATTTAGAGGGGGAGAAAAAAAACAACTTTTCTGGAGATTTTCTGTTTTCCTGGCACCGTTTGGGGTGTTTGGGGGCACTGGGTTTGCCTGATAGCTGTCACGCGTTCCTGCGCGTACCTGGAAGAGCAGCAAACGCTAGCCTGGGAGGCGCTGGCCCGCGCACGGCACCGAACGCGGCCGCTCTCCCAGATCTCCGAGCCCTCTGGAGGAGACCCAGCGCCTCGGAGACGTGGGCTAAAAAGAGAGCTGCATACTTCAAGTGGAAAATATTCCAGCCCAAAATCCCATCTGCTTTCAATCGGAGCGCCGTTCTCCACCTAAATAAAGATCCCTCCCGTGTACTCCATATTGTGCACCCCTCCCCCTCCATTTTGTATTTCTGCAACTATATCACCCCCCCTTACCCAACAGGCTGTAATAAAACTGTCCATCTGCAAGCCAGAACATCACCATCACTTTTGATTTAGCTTCCCCCCCCCCTACCCCCCCGAACCTCTTCTTAATAGTTTCCTGTTGGTGAAACTTGGCTGCCCAAATCGAGAACATTACCTGTGCTACTCTAGCTCCCGTTTTGTTGGAATCTCATGTTTCCCTGTTCGACGTCTCCCCATTGGAGTCAAGTTCCACCCTTTGTGAGAGAAAAAAAACATCATCCAGGCTGCTTGAGTTTGCTGTTGGGTTTTCCTAGCTTTGGAAACTCCTGCACCCAGTGCAGTGTTGTACACATAATGTAATGTTGTATACCCAAAGCTATGTTGTACACGTAATGTAATGTTGTATACCCAGTGCAGTGTTGTACACGTAATGTAATGTTGTATACCCAAAGCTATGTTGTACACCCAGTGTAATGTTGTATACCCCATGTAATATTGTATACCCATGTAGCTTTGTACAGCTAATGTAATGCTGCATACCCAATGATGTTATACACCTATCGTAATGTTTTACACCCGATAATGTTTGTACATGAGGGGTGTGTGCCATTAGCCGGAAAGGGCATCTTCATTAACTCCTCCACTCCTTGCCCCGGAAACCATTCTTTGGACTCCCTCCCTCCGCTCTCCCATTATCGAACTCTCCCATTATCGAACAAAATGGCTTCGACTCGCCCTCCTTCACTCCCCTGGTGTTGTGTACAACGATATACGTTTCAGCGGAAGTCTATTTACTTTCCTGGGTGATTTCATCATGCTCACACCTATATAGGCCACGGAAATCCAACCCACAAAATCTGCCACCGTCCAGATCTACAAAGCAGAGATGGCAGGGAACTTTAATTATGCAAAATAGTTCGCCAAATTTGTGTGTCATTAATATCAAACATATTATCCTACCCGGATTGCAAAAAGTCCATTTGTTTTTGTGGGTCATATCCGACTAACAAATTGGGCAATTTAAAACAGGGGTTTATATATTTGTTACATAAATCCAGCATGACTCTAAATAAGCACAGCAGTTACCATTAATTCAGTAGCCTGCGTAAACATGCATGGATGAATTTATTCAACCAACTGTTTCCGAATGACATATTTATTACCAATATATTTGTTACAGATGTTACAGTGGGAAATAATTATTTTATCATAATATCAGGTTTGTGTTCTTACAGGCTACTGTATCCTACAATGCAGCTTGTGTTTGAAACTTACAAGTGATTTTGTTGCTTTAAATGGGCTGACCACGTGCGTGATCTCTCATTGGCTATAGGAATATGTGTGGACTCGATTATGACAGGGCTACTTCTTCAACACAGGATGTCGACATTGATGATGGCAAAGCCGAATAAGCTTGTCCCGATTTCCTTCACTCGCCCTCATTCACTCCTTTACTCCACTCCTTTACTCCACTGGTTAACTTCACTCCTTTACTCCACTCGTTAACTTCACTCCTTTACTCTACTCCTTTACTCTACATACTTCTGCTGGAGTGGAGGAGTGGTAGTGGGGGAGTGGAGTAAAGGAGGGTGGAGTGGAGGAGTGGTAGTGGGGGAGTGGAGTAAAGGAGGGTGGAGTGGGGGAGTAGAGTAAAGGAGGGAGGCCTTTTTCTTCGATATTTGCTCTTTGCTGTGTAAGTATTAATGGCACTATGATGAGCCAGAGCTAGCATTAGCATTCAGGTAAACACTGTAACAGAACTCCCCTATCGCGGCTTTAAACAGACAGCTCACACACAGTCTTTTTATCCCTCACTTCTCAGGTCCACGTTGGCCAGCATGCAGTGCGCTCTTCCAGCTCTCCAGGGCAGGCGTTCCTGCGTCTGAACTCCGGAGCGCCCAGGGAATCTGCTGGCGGAGACGCTTCTGCTCCGTTGACCTTTCCGTGAATACGAGAAGAGAATGCGAGAGTTCACGGTTGACGGTTGCCAAGATCCTAAACATGCTTTCATCGCTTACAAGACCTGTAAGTAATCTGGCATTGTTTCTCCTCCCTGCTACCACCAACTGCTCCCTCGGGGTCGCCGTTTTTTATTAACAAACAGTTCGGTGTACGGTATGTCAAAATGGATTCACAGGAGGTCCCAGCGGGCCTGAGAAGACGGTCGGTCACACAGCGCTTCAAAAGCTTCACACATGGTGTGTGTTTGCATGCGTGCATGTATGTGTGTGTTTGTGAGAGCGTGGGTGGGTGCATGCGTGCGTGTGTGTGTGCGTGTGTGTGTGTGAGAGAGAGAGAGAGAGAGAGAGAGAGAATAATGAGTCTAGCTTGGCTCGGAGTGAAATCCATGTGTTTTCTTCAGAGGATCCATACTTTGATTTGTAATATAAGAGCATGGGACCCATGCGTTGATTTCATGAAATATAAGACGTTAATCAAGAGTGATGGACTTAAGACTATAGCAAATTTAAGGCAGACTATAATTTAGTTAAATCACAATCACACAGAAATATGCAATCACTTATGTTTGTTTTTAATTTCACGGTTGTCTGAGTCAAAGCACAAACAAAGAGGAAGAGGAGGAGGAGAACCTCTTGAAAATGTGTTACGCTTTAAAAACAACCACATCAGCTTCAGCCGTTCAGTTTAAAATCAACATTTCCAGACTGGAAGAGAAGCCGGGATCCTGGATTGAAGAAGATTTTTTACAGCGTAGAAATGAACCTGTCAGTGGACAGGAGATTTACTGACCACGCTTCCTCCGTGCTGGGACGGGGTAACAGCAATCAAAAAGCGTTCACCTCCCAAACCCCCTTTTTCTCCTGAGGGGACCCCAATGCTAACCCAAGCCACGGTCCCACAGGACGGTGGGCCCATAAATCAGGGATGAGCCTCAGGTCACCCGCCATGTCAAAGGTCACGACCTCTCTCCCTTTCATCTCGATTGGCTGATTTATCGGCCTGTTTATTCGCTTGGCCATTGCGGCCCCTGAGAAGAGCGCCGGAGGGGAGAGGAGCTGACGCTCCGTGCTAAATGACCTTTGACCTTAGCAGGGCTGGGTTTCTCCTGGATCGCTGGCAGGGGCACGCCGTGTCCTGGGTGTCCAGGGTGCACCCAGGAGGAGATTGGTACACCCAAAACCCCCTAGCGGTTCCCCACATCTCTATCAACCCCCCAGGTCCACCCACAAATGGTAAATGGTAATTGGTTGGCATTTATATAGCACCTTTATCCAAAACAGTATACAATTGATGCTTCTCATTCACCCATTCATACACACACTCACACACCAATGGCGATTGGCTGGCATGCAAGGCACCAACCAGCTCGTTGGGAGCATTTGGAGGTTAGGTGTCTTGCTCAGGGACAGTTCGACACACCCAGGGCAGGATCGTCTGGCAGATTCTCCGACTGCCAGATAACTGCTCTTACCACCTGAGCCCATGCGATTGTAGCCCACAAATTCATTCAGTCCACCCATGATTGGAACTCTGGCTCTGCTATTGTGTTGGCTGTGTCCTGTATTTCACTGCCCGACCAGCACCCAGTTACATTTGAGTTTATTTTTATGACTCACTGCTCCGGTGTTAGCCAGGACCCACTTGTTGGTCATGGGAGGGGAGGTTAAGGGGAATCAGAAAGATGACACACAATGAAATAACGTGTGTCATCAAGTGTGCATAATATACTTTCCATATGCTCAGTGTGCATGAACACGAGATAAAAAACAAGATATGGAGATTGCATTTGCATTTACTTCTGGGAATTTCTTAGTGGCTTGTATCCTCCAGAGACCCAAAAGTTTAATATCAAGTTCTTCATATTTTTTGACATAATAAAAAGTGTCTTGGATGCAGCAAAAACATTTTCAGAAGTGATTTATTTTTTAACAAATAGAAATAAAAATATATACTATGCTTCAGCACAGTAGAATATACAGATCAGAGACTCAGGTCCTATACAGAGGTCACAGGAGGATGTAACAGTGCCAGACGAACATTGCTGGACCGAGAAAAAAGCAGACAAATCTGAGTCACTTGTACAGACATTTGAATGTTATAAATCTGGCTGCATCTTATTGTTGGCTTGGTACAAGTGGGCCGTGGAAATCAAAGGGTTCGGGAACCGCTGATCAAGATCAAACTCCTTAAAGGAAATCCACAAAACCACAGTGAAGAGACGTGACCTTACCTGGAGCGAAAGCAGGAAGGTGGGGAGACAACGGGATGTGGTGTCGGGGAGATGTGGATCGGTCTGCGTACCGGTGAAAAACGCCTGACCAGTTGGCTGAACCCAAGCTTGCCAGGCTTAACCAGTCCGAGGCAGACGCGGTGAACCGCATCCTTCGTGACTGCTCAACCCGGCTATGGCTCACTCACCAGCAACTGGACCCCCACCCCACCAGAACCATGGCCTCTGCATTGTTCAAGGGGGACGTGTCCACCCTTTCCACAGACAGAGCTGGCCTGACTCACTCAGCCTTCCTGGGCACTAACACGCTCTACTCACGCACCTCCAAAAACTGACTCATACGTCCATCTGTCAAGACCCCGTCCTTGTTTTCCCAAAACCACCAAAATTCACCGATCATAAAGGCTCACATTATTTCAGGTAGAGGTTGAAGGAAAGGCTAGTATTCATTTATCATTCATTAGATGGTTTATCATCTTTTCTTTATGATCTTTTTTTCCAGAAAATGAGCTGTTGATAGTATAAGGGAAGACTTATGCCAGTCATGGTATTTCTCTTTCACAATACTCATTTTACACAATGCACTCCACCCTGGAGAGAGAGAGAGAGAGAGAGAGAGAGAGATAAAAAGAGAAGGAGAGAAAAATTAGGAACATTTCATAATAATTATGCCTTATAAGTTATTTATAAGCTTTTAGTAAATCATGAACTAATCATTACGAAATCGCTTAAATATTTCTGTAAGTAATAAATTAATTCTTGTGACAGTACATGGTTAATATATCTAATCCAATAACTAATCTTTATTGAATTATATGTAACTGATTAGTAAAGAATAGGCTATGTAAACTTTTACATGATTTGTACAATGATCCCTCATAAGCCATGTATAAGCTATTAATAAATAATGTATAAATGTTGATAATGTTGATAGTTATAGAAGATAATTCACTGCTGTAATCTTATTGCTCTCTCACATTCCTGATCTTAAAAAGTAGGCTACACAATGTACCCCAGAGAGAGATAGATAGAGAGAGAAAGAGAGGGAGAGAAAGATGAAAAGAGAAGGAGAAGGAGCAGAGCAGTAGAAAAATTAAATAAATTCTTTAACACATAACAGCACGCCATGGTATTTGTGTGACATTCACGGGGTGTCCCTCAGTTCGTTAGTGTGTGTATTACATTTCTACACTCACTATAAAAACCCCAAGGCCATAAAATAATAGAAAGAAAGTTTTTCTGTAACGGGGGGGGGGGGGGGGGGGGTGAAAGATTTTATAAAGCACAGAGCTGAGGGTCATAAATCACAGCGAGACTCCCAGGCTGACTGCCCCGGGCTAGGCCGAACAGCACCCTCTGGTAATGACTTTCACACCTGCGTTAACGCTTCAGCTAAAGAATGGAGTGCAATACGCAGAGCTCAACGAAAACATAGGGATTCCAAAAAGCGATAAATTAGAGGTCTCTAATCTTCTCCAAAAGGGTTCGCTGATGATGGAGGGTTTCGCTCCGAGTCTAGCACGAAAATAAACTTAATCGAACTAATCAAAGGCTAGGTTTGAAGATCGTGATTAGCTCATAAATTGATTAGACGAATCAAGTGTTTTTTATGCTAGACTAGAACAGAAGACTGCGCCCACACCAGCTGTTATTAGATAAGGGATTAGGCTAGTGTGTGTGTGATTATGTGTGTGTGCGTGCTTGTGTGTGTGTATGTGTGTGGAAGAAGGGAGAAAGATATTATATTACATTCTAAGAGCCTATGCCATAACACCCAGAAACGCAACATCTGCTGCGTGTCTTGGCATGATGGCCATTGAATGATGACAAGTTGACCCTGATTTTCACACAGATCTGATGTATGGGGGCACACTGCCCTGTTGCCCCACACATCTCTCAGATCTTCAGATAAAAGACACAATAAAGAAACGCATGTCAAAGGAAGCCAATTAGAAACAAGCCTGCCTCTTCGCTGTGATGTGTTTTAATGGGGCCAGTTTCTAACCATTTCTGGGGGAGGGTGGAGAGATGGCCAACAAAGAGAGTTTCTCTTCTCCCCAGCTGTTGCAGTGTAAATCCTTTGATTTGGGAGAACGCCCACGAAAAAGGACGGATCTAAAAACAGGCGCACGAGAACGGCGAGGGAGGCTTCCCGAATGCCCAATAAGGGCCTCGCTGTCACGGCAACTGCAACTCGGACGTGCCTCACGCCCGGACCGCGCTTCCTCAGGATTAACTCCCCCCGTCTGATCTATGGCCCGCCACGGTCGGGGTCACGCGTGTTTCGGGTCAAGGCCCGGTCAGAGGTTCTGAAGCCACATGCGTACTGAGACAGGCAGACCAGAAGAGGCACGGTGTTAGGTGCGGAAAAGCGAAAAGCAGCTTCTCTCCGGACACCAACAGCTCTCAAACAGGCCCTGAAGGCCCGTGGCAAAGAGGTGGCAAAGTGGTGAGGTAGATGTCGAAGAGCATTTGCGGGAAACCAACAGCGGTTGTCTTCTTTTGCTGTGAAACAGACGTTCTGAAGACCAGAGGAAACGAAGAGGCACTGTGGTGAAGTAGGCGTGCAAAGCGAAAACAGCTCTTTGACAACGCCAGCAGCCAGACCTTGGCTCTAGGCTTTTGCTAGACTATTGGCCGCTCTAAGCAAACAATTATTTGGGGGCTCCCTCCAAAACACTAGATTCTTCGGCTTGGAAACGAACGTTGCTGCTGGGGGCCCTAGGTGCAGTGCCTGATCGGCCTGGTGGGCCAGACGACTCTGCCAACAGCAGTTGTTTTCTACTGTTTGACACCAACGGGAGGATGACAACGTTCGTACAACGTAGTTTAAGGCCCATTCGGGTCTTTTTGTTCTTGTTTGTGTGGGATTTCACTCTCTTTGGGGATTCCTTTCTCTTCCACTG
>NC_083766.1:57260696-57313293 GCF_963514075.1 Conger conger
AGAGGGAAAGAGAGAGGGGAGAGGAAAAGAGAGAGGGGGGAGAGGGACAGAGAGAGGGAGAGAGGAGAGAGAGAAAGGCTGAGGGAAAGAGAGAGAGGGGGAGAGGGAAAGAGAGAGATATATCCAGCTGGCCCACTACCCATGACCCTGAGGAGACACTGGATGATGAATCTCCACCCAGAGACTGGTCTGGAGCACCTTGGACAAACAGGGCTCTCCATTCTGAGTCCTCCATCACCCAAACGCGCCCTGGCGGCGGCGTGGGTCTAACAGCCGGTGGATCCACCACTTCCAAAAACGTCCTGGCATCTCCCAGCCGCTTCAATACCCGCCGTTCCCGACAAAGGGACGGACAACCGCACACAGTGTATGAGCGCTGGACCCGCGCCAGAGCTTTAATCAGCGTTATAAACGCCGTGACTGTTAACTCTGCGCTTATTGCGGCCGGTGTTTATCCGGCCCGCGGCCCTCCAATTCCACGGTAGCCACCCCGCAGCTGTTTGAGATCAGTCAGGGCCACTTGCGCTGGAAAATACCCTCGCGCGTCTCAAAGTCGAGCCCTCCCGCCCAATTCAGCGGTCTTCCTCCCCGGTTCCACAGAGCCGCGGGGTTGGCCGGTCTGCGTTCTTACTCAGCGCTTAATAGACCAATTAAAACCGTCGACTGCAGGGGTAAATCACGCTACGCGGGCCGGTTTCTTGGCTCTGAATTGGCGGCTGATTTTCTCAGAACAGGATCACCAGCTGGCCGGTGTGGGTCTCCCGGATTTGGGTTGTGGTTTGAGGCGCGCTGATCTGACTCGAGCGGTGTTTTCAGCCTAGAAAAGTACAGTTAGCGTGGGTCTAAACATGGGGGGCGAAATTAGCTGAGGAGTTAAGAGGTAAGAGAGGCTGGCGGGCAGTCAGAGAGCTGCTGGTTCGATCCTTCGCCCTGAGCACGTCAAAGTGTCCGTGAGCAAGACTCCAAACCCCCAATTGCTCCCAACAAGCTGATTGCTGCCTTGCATGGCAGCCGTTCGCTGTCGGTGTGCGAGTGGATGAATGAGAGGCATTGAATGTGAAGTGCTTTTGGATAAAAGTGCAATATACAGTAAATGTACTCCCATTGACTGGTTTGTTTTGAGAGAGGAAAGGAGTTTATCACGGATCACCCACGCGGTTAAAAATAGCATTTCAAGGTTAAAATAGCGATTAGCCTTTACTGGGTTCTTGTGATCATATAGTATGTGATTTGCATTTTCATTTGCATTTCATATTGCCAGTGATTAGCAAGCAGGAAGCTCAATACTTTTGAGGTTGGGGGATCGAGCAAACTATAACAGATGTTACTGATTTCACGTATGCAAATGTTTCTTAAATGATAGCTGCTTGAGTTGCTAATCTGCTGGAGTGCCCTCATATTAAACGCTGTGACCACACTCTCATTAAGAAAATCCCATAAATCAGAGCGTTAAAATCACATGCATTATTCAAAGCACTAAAAATATCCTTTGAAGAGAATTGCAGAAACTGAGAAGGGTATAAGCAAAATCTCAGCCTCCAATAATTATATTTTTAAATTATTTATTTTTTATATCACATTGCATGTCCCATTTTTTGTTAGGGAGTAGAGAAGAATTTGTTTGAGCTCTGATTAGTGGAAGGCACAATGAGGACACTACGCTTCTGGATTATGAAAATGGAATCAATCCGATCAGCATTCTCAGTCCCTCGTGTCCTCAGAAAAAGAGTCTCCGGATCTCTGAAATGACTCTGAAAAGTTACTTTAGTAAAAAGTTGAATGTGTTCAAAGTCCAGTGAATTAAACTAGGTGCTATGATGTAGGGGTCCTCAATCATATCCAGAAAGGGCTGATGTGGGTGCAGACACCTGATTATACTAATCATAGACTCTAGTGGTTGATTAGCAGAATGGGGTGTATAACTACTTGGTTGGAATGAAAGTCTGCACCCTCACTGGCCCTTTATATGGGGGCGACATGGCTCAGGCAGTAAGAGCAGTCGTCTGGCAGTCGGAGGGTTGCCGGTTCGATCCCCCGCCCGGGCTGTGTCGAAGTGTCCCTGAGCAAGACACCTAACCCCCAAATGCTCCTGACGAGCTGGTCGGGGCCTTGCATGGCAGCCAATCGCCGTCGGTGTGTGAGTGTGTGTATGAATGGGTGAATGGAGAAGCATCAATTGTACAGTGCTTTGGATAAAGGCGCTATATAAATGCCTGACATTTACCATTTATTTATGAGTAAGCTTGAGGATCCCTGCATTGACACGGATATTGTGAGCGCTGGTAGAACTAAACAGGCTGCACAAGGCTTCAAGGATCCGTGGGGAAAGGTAGGCTTCCTTCCACTTCCACATCAAGGTCCTGAATCCCATTTTCTTGCACATGCGGAATAGCTCAGGAGTTAGTGCGCTCAGCGTTCCTGAAACGCTCCGGTATTCCCAGCTGTGCTTCTTCCTCTCAGGACCGACAGTCCGGAGGAGGACAGGAAATGTCCGAACACCTGGAACGTCGACCCGAATGGATCTAATTATGGAGTTTTCCATGCCGAACGTGGATTCTCTTTTCTCGATACGAATGTGACCAATTCCATTTTTTATGAAAAAGGATATTTTTATCCAGAAGAGCACAGTGCAAATGGAAAACATTTTTTTGAACAAATACTTGTGGTGTAATCAGATCTCAGATTTATCAGCAGGGATTAACCAAGTAAATAAATTGAGGGGGATAATTTGATGCAGTAGGAATGGAATACATCCATGCATTTTGTTTCTGGCGATTGCAATCACGGACCAGGAGGGCACAGGTCTTCAGAGTTCAGGGGCAGACTGCCCTCTGGCACCTCAGTTATTAGATCCCTGTCATGATTCTCTCTCATAACAATGAATGTGCTGATGTCACTCAGGCAATCTTGAAACGCCCCTACGGTATTAAAATTGTACTCAAATTTTTACTTTGGACAGGGTTGGGGGAACACATTTGAATATGTACTATGAGATTTACTTCGTTTATATAGAGATTTCAGAACAATGCTAACCTTTTCTTTTCACTTCCTCTCAGGTGGATTAGGGAGGCCAGACCCCCCGAAGCCCCCCTGCAATTCCACAGAAGACATGCAGGCTGTGAGCGAGAACTGGGATCACTGCAAACACGCCAGTATCACCATCGCAGCTCTGAGGTAATTAAGAAATCTGACGGTCCTCTGGCTGCCGTTCTAGATTCAGCTCCGAAAGGCTTAATTAAGCCAAATGGGTTGACTGAGTGGAACACTTTCTCTTCTTTCCTTATTTAAAAGCGCTCTTTAGCAGCCGACGGCCTGGAAGAGCCCGTTCCTCCTGGCGGTTCTATCGAGCTGTCGTTAGTGTGTGTTTTTTTTCCGGGTGGGTTTGTTCAGGGCCGTGGTTTTAAAGCCGGCTCGCTGCGTCTCTTGGCAGTCGGGGAGGCTGCAGGTTATGAATGTAAAACAGACAGAGGAGGACGAGGGGAGGTGTGGGGGTGGGGGGGGTATCTGGGCTTTCAGGGACCGGGGTGTGCTGGAGCAGGCAGTGTTGGGGTCACAGTCTGCTTCCCGGAACGGTGTCAGCCGCCGTGAACCGCGGCTCCGCGGGGCATGAGGGGTGACGGGCGATGGGAGTCGGCCCCGGCGATGGTTGCTATGGCGGGAGGGGCGGGGCGGGATTTGGCAGTCTCAGAATCTCAGTGTCTACAGTGATCATCCTTCTGCTAAATCTAGCACCGCTTAGAAGCTGTGTGGTGTCCCAGTCAATTTTTATGTCCTGATATCCCAGGAATCAGAATTTGGGTGTGGAGATTCCATGAGTAGTTGATGTGATTTTTGTGATATTTTTCGTGTTACTATTATTTTCATGTAAAATAATAAAAGAAATATGAAGGGCAACAAACATAATTAATTGATTGGCTAATTGGTTCAGACAGCTCATCCTGCCCACCAGGGGGCAGTGTGGGGCAGCCGGAGGCAGTGTGAGGTTCTGTTACCTGGAAGACTGGCTCCTGTGATGGTTTAAGAGAGCAGTCCCCATTCCAGAAACTCTCTTCACAAGCAGGTCAGTCCAGACTGCTTTCCAGTATTTAAGTATAGTCTCTCATTCGCTGCCTCTTCGACTTTGCTGCTGTTTTGAGCAGTGGTTCCGGAACTGTGGGCCAATCAATACAGGTCTTGAAAACGTTTACAACACATTTTTCTGTATACTGTACACACATTGACAGTGTTCAATATGTACGTATATTGTGAGACATTGACAGTTTGCAAATTAATCACAGTGCTGGTTGCACGCACTGCGCTTTCTAAAGGACACAGTACATGCAGTTATTTCAACCCTTGAAGGTGTGAGATCACAAGTATGTAATTACAATGTTCGGAAACACTTTATTTCACAGCCTGCTAATTACATATTACTTACTGGATAAATACCAGGTACTTATTAGATAACTACTTCAGGGGGAAGTACCACGAAACGGGCTGTAAAACGTAGTTACACAATACTTACATATAATACTTACTGAAGTAGCTGTGTACTTACCCAGCAAATACTGTAAAATAAAGTGTTACCTGAACATTCTGATGCTGATTTAAATTTCATTGCAGGTAACTGAAAGCAGTGGAGTTCTAGAACACTCTCCTTTGAATTTTTAAAAACATTCCAACCAAGCCACTCTTCAAACCGTTAACAGACATGAAAGAAGAAAAAAATACATTTGAATTCTATATTTAGCGCTGTGTGAGACTACAGGTGGTGGGATTCAGACGATGTATTTCCTCACTAAGTGGGTCATGAGAGATTTGGGAGCTTTGGATTAAAGCACACTGGAGCCTAGCACATTCCCTTCTCTCATTACGCACCCTTCTGTCCCTAATCTGTCACTGGATGCTGCTGTATCCTGGTTTGTTTAATTAAACCAAGGGCGCTGAGATATAAGAACTAAAAAGCAAAGAGACTGAAAATCGCTCTATGTAAAGTCTTAGCAATGAGCGCATTAGCTGTAGCGATCTCTCAGCAGTTTTGCGCAATAAGACGGGATTTGGGCCACGTGTTAATACTGCTGTTGATGTACGGTATATCATAATATTATGGTAACACTAATCAAGAAAACTCACCTGAGGTAAGACATTAACTTACAGCGGTGTTGCCAGCTGTCTCCGTAACAAAGTGAAGGACTCTCGTGATGTCAGGCTTATTATAGGCTGATATGAAATAATAAATCTGCCCAACTTCCAACTGCTTTTATAACAAACCGATGATCAATTGCTGCACGTAATGAATCATGATCTCATGTAGGTGGAGCCGCAGCCAGTGCCAGCGATCCAAGCCAACTCAACTACTGACCTGCAGCATAATGCTCGCGAAAACCGGTGAGAACCAATAACTGCTTCCATTTCCACACACTTGGGCTTCTCCCCTGAGACCGGGCGCTTAATTTCTGCCCCCAGGGGGGGACGTGCATCTCTGGTCTCAATCTCCAGAACCGCGTGTTCTACTATGCTGAAAGCTGTGCTATACAAGGGACTTTCAGTGAAAGTAAAGTAAATATTATTTTTGAAAATATTTGCACTGCAACATGTTTTTGTCAACCATGACACTTGTATTATGTAAAGAAAATACAATAATACAATTTTACCTTTTTTTTTTCCCGCTGGGGCTCAGACGGTTATGGATCAGTGGTCCTCGCTCCTGGCCCTGGGTGTGCTGGGGTCCTCCCTCCTGGTCCCAGAGAGCCGCAGGGTGTGCTGGGGTCCTCACTCCTGGTCCTGGGTGTGCTGGGGTGCGCCTGGTCCCAGAGAGCCGCAGGGTGTGCTGGGGCCCTCACTCCTGGTCCTGGGTGTGCTGGGGTGCGCCTGGTCCCAGAGAGCCGCAGGGTGTGCTGGGGCCCTCACTCCTGGTCCTGGAGAGCCGCAGGGTGTGCTGGGGTCCTCACTCCTGGTCCTGGAGAGCCGCAGGGTGTGCTGGGGTCCTCACTCCTGGTCCTGGAGAGCCACAGGGTGTGCTGGGGTCTTCACTCCTGGTCCTGGAGAGCCACAGGGTGTGTTGGGGTCCTCACTCCTGGTCCTGGAGAGCCACAGGGTCTGCTGGCTTTGGTTGTTTCACAGCACTCTTGTAGCACAGAAATTCATCAGTTAAAGCTGCTGATCACATGGCATGGTCACATGACTAACTTACAGATCACATTGTTTTCTGATCTTAAGGTGACTACAAAAACCAGTAGGCTCTGTGGCTCTGCAGGACCTGGATTGAGGGCTGGAGATGAGGTATTGCACTTGTCTACAGTGAAGGCTGCTGCCATTTTAGCTCCTGTGCTATACCCTCATAGGCTATTGCCACTTCCCCTTCAAGACAAGACATGAGGCATTGTGCTTTACTGTGGTGGAGCGTGACACCATTTCGGCCCCCAGGCCCCACCCTCCTCTTATGCTATGGTCACTTCCCCCATCCAGTCTGAGGAGAAGGTCAGTCATGGTTTTTCTCCCCTGGTGAAACCATCTGGAATAAGGCAGGACTTGGAGCCTTATGAACAGAACACAAAGACCCAAGACTAGTACAAGAACTTAAAAAAATCGCAATGCTTTAATTCCATTTTGAAGTTCCATGCATCTCTCTCTCTCTCTCTCTCTCTCTCTCTCTCAGCAGATCCAAATCAGGTCCAACCCAAATATGGGTCCACACTGTGAACAGCACTCCAAGCAAAACTGTTCACCATGCGAATGCAATCAGCGTGAGGTTTCTCCCCCAGTCCCACCCGGAGCCCGACGAGTTCTGCCACTCGCCGAGAGACAGTGGCGAGCATCCACATCCAGTCCCGACTGACAGCATTAACAGTCTAACAGTCATCCAATCATTCAATCGAACAATCCATCAATCGACAGTGTAACTAAATTACTTTGATCAGTCTCAGCCAAATTTCCAAGGGTACATATTGGTAATGTCGTTGAATGATATCACACAGGGCAGCACAAGCTGCACATGCAATATTCGCTCGTAGCACGGAATCGTCTCACTGTATGAGCACAGAGCAAGTTATAAACTCACACAGTACAAATGTGAAGGACACAATGCACCATACTCCTCTGGCCATTGGCATAAACACTCTACGCAGTCATTTAGGGACACACGTTTTTTTTTTTGTCATACGTTTTAATTGTTCAGTATTGTTCCACTACGTGTCTGCGGTCTGTGATGATCGGTTGCCCGGTCTGCTTCCGTCACCCACCCCTCCCGTTCTGTGATTGCGTCAGAGAAATCGCTCGGCGAAAAATAAATAAATAAAAATGCTATTTAAAAAAAAATCGGCGGTGGAGCCGTGCCACCTGTCATCAACCTGCGCCATTGGAAAAGAGTTTATAATTATAATTTCCTCCTCCGCAACGATGAGAAACATTAAAAGTGGGCTTTAAGACGGCCGTTAATCATCCGTGCGGGGGACCGTTGCCAGACAGGCTTGTTTCATTGCGGAGCCAGCTGACTGCGGGACAAGTTTTAAGTGGCCAGGTTTTTAGTGGCAGTGCATCACAGCGAGGGAAGGCGCAGTTACGATGGAAGAGACAGGAAGGGAGCGTTTTCGTACCGAAAAAAAATAAGGAAGTGGCAGCTGGGCAGCTTCGTCTGACTGTGGTTCATTTTATCTTATTTTTGGATGACTTGTTCAGCGCAGATATTAAAGGTACGTTAAGGTCCTAAGAAAAAGGGAAAAAAAAAACATGGAAGGAAATTTTTTTTACTACCTTTGATCAGACTGTTAACATTCACGATCAGAATCAGAAACACAATCAGATGTAGTACCTGTGCGCTTTGATTCCAATTACGCAGGTTCGGACATCTTCAGAAGTCACTCAGATTGTTCAGCTGGAGCCCCACCTAGTGCATAAAATGAACATTACATTCCCAGTTCGAATTTTCCCGCTCCAAGGTAAACTACCAGGTAAACTACCATGTAAATAAGAACATCCTTCTTTCTGGATTTCAGAAACGAAAATGGCTTCAAATTTAGAACGTGGTCTTCTAATTTCGCTGACCCGTTTCTGTCCTCTCCCGAGAGTGAAAGATTGCTAAATTAGATCATAACTTCAGTGTTTCGGTCAGCGAGATTACCGCAGAAATGATTAATACTGGAAAAAGGTATCCAGCCAGAAAATGTGTTCTAGTTTATTAGTCATTCATAATAGTGCCTTTTCAATGGATGCCCAGACAGACCTGCTCTATGTGATGTCAACCGATGGCGTAGCTACAGGAACATTAATACATATCTACATATGCTATTTTTTTTCGACAACGTTTGATTTACTTTCAGTATGACTTTCCAGGACATTGAAAACACTTATATTATATATTAAATATATAATAAATAAATGGAAACTATATTTAGGAAGAGAGGCCTCAGATTTTATCAATCCAAAAAACAAAAAAATCATTTATAACAGGAATCAGCTGAGACATATTTTTCATTTCCAGTTTCCAATTGGAGCAGTGGCTAAAGCAGTGCTACTCAACTCCACGTCCTGCGGGCCACAGTGTCTGCAGGTATTTCCTCCAACCATGAGCTACCACCTGATTTCACTAATTATTTTACCTGCTTGGTTCGGATAATAAGCCAATTATTGAAATCAGGTGGTATAGCGCATGGTAGGAGCAAATACCTGCAGAGACTACGGCCCGCAGGACGTGGAGTTGAGTAACCTAAGGGATGAGTATTGAAGCCGGCTATAGAGTATTAGCCAATGCTGGCAGCAAAACCCTGTAATTTTGCTGTAGGGCTTTCAGTTACAGTTGACATGCAGTCCCGCAGTAGGGCGCTAATGAAAAAGAGTGTGTTGGAAATGAGTCTTCTGCTCGGTGCAGTGAGGAAATAGGAGCAGACAGGATGTGTTTCTACAGCCAAGAGAGGATTGGCATGGCTTTTAAGCATGCGTTGTGTTGGGGTAAGACGGGGTCTAGATGCGTGTGACTGTGTGTGTGAGATTAGGTTTGTAGAGCAGGCCTGTGTGTCTATGCAGTGTCTATGTATAGATGTAGGTCTCACAGTGCACTATTGGGGGCTTCTGCTATGAGAAAACGTGAGAAAGCTGTTAAAAAGAGACAGCAATGAAACACAAAAGAAAACAATTAACTGATCTGCAAAAAGAAAATTAAGCAAAGAAAAAACCCAACACTAGTGTTGTGCCTACAGCGCAGATAAAATATTCAGGAGTGTGTGTGTTTGTGTGTGTGTGTGTGTGTGTGTTTGTGGGGGGGGGAGGGGGGAGTGAAGGGATTTAAAGGGTAGGAAGAGGAATTTCATAGCTTTGATAGTCTTTAATTGAACCTTTATAAGGTGCTTTTTGAAGATTAAATTTAGCTTTGAATCCTCTTTCATTTCATCACAACCCCATCTGTGAGCCCCGTCTCTTGCTTGTGTAAGAGCTGTAATAACAGAACTGAAATCCGGCATCTCCGTCCTGCATCCAGCACCTCCAGAGAGAGAGACAGACTCACCCCTACAGGCCCCCATTGGGACAGGGAGGTATGAAACCGAATACTGTGTGAATGTTCCTCCTCTTCCGTGCTGTCAAAATTAATTTCATGTCCATTTAAAACTCCTCATAAGTATCTTGTGCAAATATTCCGTGTGTAGAAACCTGCCTGGATGTTACATACAGTGGGGTCCAAACGTCTGAGACCACATTGAAATTCTGGGGGGGGGGGGGTTCATGTAATCCTGGAAATCAACAGAAAGTTTTATCATTTAGACAAGTTACTTCAAAGCTTTGCAAGAACTACTCGAAGACCATAAATATAAGAAAAAATAAGATGACATTCATTCAACTTTGTCTTCATATATGTTTGTGCATGTACAGTATGTAGGGCCCAAGATAACTACTGTATCTTGAGTTTGTTACAATATTTGGGGGGCTCCTGTGACTTGTGCATATGTGTTTATGTGTGAGTGTGTCTGTGGGTGTGTTTGTGTGTGTTTATGTGTGGATGTGTGTGCCTGTTTGTTTGTGTGTATGTGTGTGTGTGTGTGGATGTGTGTGCCTGTGTGTGTGTGTATATGTAAGTCCACTGGGTACCACCATTTTGTGTGAGTCATGCCCATCCACGCTAAGGCTATGCTAACTCTGACCCCTTCATAAGGGCACTGGGTTATGGCCATGACTCGGAGAAGGTCCTGTGGGTTTCTCAGCTGCAGAGAAGATCAAATCACTAAATCAGGAGGGGAGGCAGACAGATTCCCTCAGGAACAGCACGTCTGGTCCAAGAGGAGAAGCACACAAGGTCCCACAGCCCTGTCACAAACCTATAAAGGTTGAGTAAATATAGGCTTGAAAATGCTTTTCCTGCATTTTTCTATGGTTCTTCCTTGATGCCACATTCACACTGCAGCATTTTTTTATGCCATAATTCAAAAAGATGAGTTAAAAAAAACATGTTAATTTTGAATCTGCTGATTGTTCTTCCTCTGTGATTGACTGACGTTGCCTTAAATGAGAAATGCATTCTGGGATAGATTGGAGTCGAGACAGAAGAGGCTGTAATGGCGGCCGTAACCGTGTGCTCCGTATGCACAAGCGGGCAGCACTCTCCACAACTCCACAGTCTCCCCTAAAGGCATTTCAGATTACATGAGAGAAACGCGCTAGCAGATATATAAATTACATTGGCTCTAGGTTTGCAGGCATGTCCGAGGTACTGCAGTGAATCATGGGTATAACCATGCATTCATGAGCTGGTGTGACACAGTGGGCCCATCGGTAACCACAGTGCCAGCGCTTTGTAATCAGATCTTCACTATGGCACTATTATAATCCCCACGTCCGTACTTCGATGTGAAATAAATCCACCCAGCTTGTTTCAAGGTGTGCCAATAGAACATTAGTCAGTTACTTCCCGTAAAGATTGACCTCATGTAGGTGGGGCTAAGGTAAGACATAGCATTTCAACCGATCACCCGAGTGACCCAATCACTGATCTGATCACTAGATTGCTACAACCAATCAGATTGCAGGATTTTTTTTTGGTTTGTTTTTTTTCTTGGAAGTGGTCCACAAGCTGATGCAGTGTCAGATGTTCCAGACGCTCAAGAGACAGAGTGTCTGGGGTTCGAGACTATGAATAAGAGGACCTCTTGCAGCACTGTTACCCACATTTCTCACCAGCTTTAATTGGCCCTCCAGCCAATCCCGCAAAAACCCCACATGCCACTCAGTGGGGCAGAGAAAATACCACCCCAAAAAACAACAAAACAAAACATGGAAAATCACAGTATCTGGATTTCTGACTCTGACCGGACGGAGATAGCTAAAACAACAATCTCCGGCACCCCTTGAGCAAGAGAAACAGTTTGAGATGTAATTATGAGCGTCCTGGTATGTTTTCATAACTCTGGATGAACCGCGAATGCACAGAGGGAGGAGGAACTGTTCAGTCAGTTTATCCTGCTACTGTGTGCCATTGCTCAAGGAAAACATTTTTCATTACTCATTACATTGAGGTATTTAACAGGCACTGTTGTCCAGAGCAACTTAATGTTGAATATAATCAATTTATATCGCTAGATACTTAGTGAAGCAATTCAGGAGAAGCACCATGCTCAAGGCGAATAGAGACTGCAATTTCAGAGTTGTAGACCTACTTTTCTAACCATTAGGCTACACTGTTGACCAATAAGCTCAAACAGAAAGTGGCCTGGGCGACTGCAAACCCAAAAAGATATTTTCACCCAAGCCAAATGGACAACACCTGGGCTGGCCAGCTCTGTTCCTGGAGATCTACCATCCTGTAGGAGATCTACCATCCTGCAGGATATCTACCATCCTGCAGGAGATCTACCATCCTGTAGGATATCTACCATCCTGTAGGATATCTACCATCCTGCAGGAGATCTACCATCCCTTAGATCTACCATCCTGTAGGAGATCTACCATCCCTTAGATCTACCATCCTGTAGGAGATCTACCATCCTGTAGAGGATCTACCATCCTGTAGGAGATCTACCATCCTGTAGGAGATCTACCATCCTGTATCTACCATCCTGTAGGAGATCTACCATCCTGTAGGAGATCTACCATCCTGTATCTACCATCCTGTAGGAGATCTACCATCCTGTATCTACCATCCTGTAGATCTACCATCCTGTAGGAGATCTACCATTCTGTAGATCTACCATCCTGTAGGAGATCTACCATCCTGTTGGAGATCTACCATCCCGTAGAAGATCTACCATCCTGTATCTGAAAGTTAATCCAGTGGATAAGTTTGGCTGATAAAAATACAGCTTGAGTACCCCTACATTAACTAAACAGTCATGATGGAAATCTCACTTGTTACCAGACAAAACTTTTTTCAGAGACACAGGAAACGTTTCTGATTTCCCAGGCTGTCATTGAGAAGGAGATTCTCACTTAGTCCTACGTGCAGATATGCCCCAAAAAGCCTGCCTAATCTTCAATATTTCTATACTTGCATATATGACATTGGGCTTCCTGGATAGTTCTGTGGAGCCCTGAGGCTCTTACGGAAACTATTTTCCCCACATCCTGAACTTTTGAGTCTGATGTAGAGGATTTTAACGAACTCATATTTTAGTGAACTCAAACTTGCCGGGCTTGCTCTCGTAATCTCCTGTTCATGACCCCCAAGCTGCTTGTCAGTGCATGGGTTGCGTTACCATGCGATGGTCACTGAACGCTACACTGAACTTCCTACGTACCTGCTAGTTTAATACCTTAGACTATAACCTGCTCAACCCATTTGATTATTTGCTAATAGATGCTCCATCACATTTCTGACAGTGTACACCAGGCCAGCCAGCAGAGGATGGGCCCCCGCTCTGTAGCCGGTTCCTCCCAAGTTTTTTCTTGCCACCATCTGAGTGTCTTTTCTTCCCACAGGGAAACTCTCGGTCTTGCTTTTTGAGAGTTCAGGCCTTGTTTTCATTTTCCTTCTGTCTCTCTGAGAAAGCGGGTCACCAAAGAGTTTGAATGAGCCCACACTGCAGCTAAAAAGCTCTCACAAAATGTGAAAGACATCAAGCAGAACAGCACATTCATGTTTAAATTACAGTTATTATTCCCCATTATTATTATTTTAACAACAAAGAGGATTTTTGATGGGTGATGTGGTTATAATTGACCAATAATGCTGATGAATTGCACACTCTAACAGGCATTGATTAAACTAATTGGAAAACAAACGTCTTTGACAGTTTGTTTTCCATGGCGTGGTACCCTTTCGCTTTAAGGTACCAGAAACATATTCTCCTCATTAAAACATGTTTTCCAGGGCATGACAGGGCAGGAGAAATCTGGAGTAAATCAGAAAGCCAGAATTGTCCTGGAGTCACTTTCCTCACAAAAGAGTCCAGATCACCACGTCGTGATGGAACAGCCTTGCATCACCACCAATATCATCCAGCAGTGTGCTCAGTGATCTTTAACCCTTTGAAGAGTAGGGTTTTTTTTGGAATGTCTTATATAAATTCTAAGTCAGTGTTCTAGAACAGTGTTTCCATTACCAGGAGTGATTGTTACATCAGCATTAGAATGTTCAGCTTAGTGATTTTTCACCTTAAAGAGTTAAATAACACGTCACATAAAATGTCTTATTAAACAGTGCTGGTGGGTGGGGGAGGCAGAAACATCGCTCAATGATGGCTTTCCCCTCACAAGAGGAAAGTCTCCCCCCCCCCCCCCCAACCACCCACCGTGTCCGTCAAACTCAAACATTTATTTATACTCACTCAACTGCTTCTTCCATGGGGACAGTTTCATTTTAAAAAGGTGCGTACGAGCCAAGCGTTTCACATGTACATTTTTATAAACAACGTTTGAATAAGATCGTTATAACATGCATAGCTATTACTTACTGTCCTGTCACTATAGGGAGGTGCACTGACACTGTACAGACACAGACCTGCACACAGTCAGAAGTTGTATTACTTTTTTTAATTCATTTGAATCATTTTTTATTTTTCTGAAATCATGGCCAGGAAACTGTGGTAGGCTGCATTTGGTCACTGAGCAACCATCCTTTGACCAGCTTTGACCGGTCTGGCCATTCTCCTCGAACCTCTCTCATTAACAAGCCATTTTTGTCCACAGAACTGCTGCTCACTGGAAGTTTTTTTTGTTATTCGCACCATTCTCTGCAAAATCCCAGGATATCCATTGTTTCTGAGATACTCAAACCACCCTGTCTGGCACCAACAATCATTCAACGGTGAAAGTTACTCTTTTCCCCCCATTCTGATGGCTGACCCATATCTGCACTATGCATTGCACTGCTGCCACACAATTGACTGATTAGATATTCGCATGAATAAGCAGGTTCCTAATAAAGTGCTCACCATATGTTCTAATGTTTTAATTTAAATGTAACTGGGGCTCATTGGTGAGTTTACAGGCGTCTGTAGCCGCAGCAGAACTGCTCAGCCTGTAGACCTTTTGGGGCACTAAATGGGTGTTTTTGTGACCCAGTTGTCTTTTGGCTTGCCTTGCGGGTTCTTGCATAAATGAGAAGGAGGATTACTCTAAATCTGCAAAAACACAAATTCACAGAGACCCCCCTCCTCCTCCTCCCCCACTTTGAAAATGAGTTTATCCTATAGACCAAAATTCAAAACAAACAAGATATCCGATACTTTCTCATTATGGATTGCCCTTATCTCAGACCAGGAAGTTTAAACAAACGTTTGCGTCCATTGCCTTCGTGGCAAATTTAGTTTGGCGACTATGGATGTAAACAAAACATGCGGTGTGTGGCAGATAATTAAAGAAGTATCGGGCAGAACCAAAAACCACAGACCAGAAGGATTTGATGGGCACTTAGATATTTATCCGTCCACACAGAAACATTAGTGTCTGTCTTTATCTGTCTTTTATCAGAGATTCATCCTTCTTCTTATGCTTTTACTGGCTTTTTGGGAGTGTGCATGCGATCACATACTGTCGGGTTAAATTATGACCAGCTTTTTGGCAATCGTAAAATCGCCATGTTTTTTCTTTTTTTGTTAATGACCATTTATGCTGCACTCCGTGTCTTTGATGTGTTTCCGATGCAGCTGAGTCAGATATTTGCTGGCTTTTCCATTATTCTTTGTCTCGTGCATTCTGGTCCGCTGCCTGCCGTGACGTTGGCTCCTCGCTGCTGGCTGCGTAAAGAGAAACAGACGTCCAGCGCACTCCTAGACGTGATTAATCTGTGTTCCTCATCACTGAGATGTCAGGGAGGAGGCTGTGCCCTACGGCTCCGACCCGCACGGTGCCACCCTCGCCCTGGTGCCCCCACCGGAGAGACTACGGACCGAGGCACTGTGGCTGCCAACTGTTTCGATGCATTCTGCACCCCCCCCCACCCCCCACCCCACACACACACACAGATGAATGGTGTCCTAGGTGACCGCCCATGTCAGTACACCCCCACCCAGGTAAAGACAGCCCCCCCCCCCCCCCCCAAGATGGATGGTACCCTATCCTTGTTCTCTATGCCAAGAAAGGTATTATCATTCCATGACACACTCACAGTCAAAAACATAACGGTTTTTAATTATTTTGGCTCTGTATTCCAGCATATTGGGTATGTGTGTATGTGTGTGTCTCTTCTGTTCTCTTTCTTATTATGATCATTTTTACGCAGGTTGCACAGGTTCAGTGGTGCTTAGATGAGAGCATTGTTAAGGGGGTCTGTGTGTGTGTGTGTGTGTGCATGCTCATGCATGTGTGTATTTGTGAGTGTGAGAGAAAGAGAGAGAGACAGAGAGAGAAAGAGAGAACATGAGATGGTTTAAAATGAGATTCCACATTCCAAATCTGCAGGACTGTTGTTCTCCAGAGGATTTTCCATTTTTAAGTCTGCATATACTTTTCTTTGTCCACAATGACTTCCAAACTACTACATGTCAAATATACTATATCAAATCACACCCCAGATTTACCCACTAGGCTGTAGAAAAGAGACTTGTACTTCAGGCAGAGAAAAAACTAAAAATGTCGGTGGGTTATTTTCATCCGCCATTTGAAAAATGAGTACTACTTTACGCTGGCGGTTTGGTGGATGTCATTCTTATTCACGTACATCCTCAGATCTATTACTTGTGTCCAAATGTGTATCCATTTACATACATATTCATGTGGACTGTTTTAAATTCCCGGTCTTGTTTATATTGTTTACAGAGAGTGGAAAGTGATCTGCGCAGTCAGAGGGCACAGAATGTGCTGTGATTTCTTTGATAGAGGATGCAGGACTGGAGTTTTTTCCCCGTTAATATGAATTAATTTCACTCGCTCGGCTGTGATACTGAATCCAGGAAAGCCGACGCTTTGAATAATGAAACTATCTCCGGTTTCATGCCGACCACAAAACGCTATTTTATTAAGAATCTAGCAGTAATTTAAGATTGCCCCGCCTAGAGTGCTTATTAGCATGTTATACTTAATGATCACTAAGATTCAGTACAACTCATTCTAATTTCCTGGGACAGAAACACAGATGAATGAATATACATGGGTACATTTGAAAGACGATACTGCGGCATGGGGTTATGTTAGGGAAATGTGAAATGCCCCATATGGTGAACCCTGTCTTTGTTTCCATGGTACCCTGCGGTGTTCCTGGTTTGGGATAGCTGCCGCCTGGGAATCCATAGATATCGCTACGCTACCTCAGTCATCCTGCTACCGAAAGTCCCTTTCCTGGTTTTTTGGCCCGGGGGTCTGTTTTTGTTTAAAGGCGACTCACGTTTTACCGTAACAGAAAGTGAGTGGAAGCCTGAGTCACAGAGCCTTGGCCGTTACTCACGGCCGTGGTTGTTAGAAAAACCCGCATCAGCAAATACAGATGCCCTCTAATGAATTAACTCAAAGGAAACCTTTTAGAAAAACACATCTTTTTTTTATTTTAAGCTCTTCGATGACATGACACTCAACCTTGAGATGACATTAACAATTTCCTGCTTCATTCAGCTGAAAGCCAGAAAGATGGTATTTGTGTCTAATGGACAGGACTGTGGCCTAGCATGTGTTTAGAGTGCCTCTTTACACTATAGGCTGTGGTTTCCTATGTAAGATTAGGTATTGTTATTTTATAAAATAAGAATGTGATAGTAAATAGCAAAAGTAAGGAAATACCATGAAAATACATTTCATAATGGCTATTTTTAAGTTGATTCACTCATCATGGGGCGACATGGCTCAGGCAGTAAGAGCAGTCGTCTGGCAGTCGGAGGGTTGCCGGTTCGATCCCCTGCCTGGGCTGTGTCGGAGTATCCCTGAGCAAGACACCTAATCCCCAAATGCTCCTGACGAGCTGGTTGGCGCCTTGCATGGCAGCCAATCACCATCTGTGTATGTGAGTGTATGTATGAATGGGTGAATGAGAAGCATCAATTGTACAGCACTTTGGATGAAGGCGCTATATAAATGCCAACTATTTACCATTTCATCAGCTAAGGATTTAGGCTCCCCTGAGCCCATAATAACATTTATATCTATTGTATTATGCTTACTTTGTATCTTAGATGTGTCTATGTGAGCAATAATAATAAGAAAGATTCCTTGTATTTGCAAATATACTTGGCCAATAAAACCTATTCTGACCCCATATTTTTTAGCTTACTAGAGCCGATGCTATTCCAGTAGCATACTGCCCAGGGCTAAGAGTCCCTTGCTGGGACCTGATCGATTAAAATTAATCTGTGCAGGAAAAAACACATGAGAAAGGACCCCACCACACAGTCGTGCTATCTCTAGGGGCCCCAAGGGCCTCTGGTGCCCAGGGAAGTGTTCTCTCTTACAGCTCTGTTTAGCTCTGCCCCTGGTCCCCTTGAAAACCCAATTCCCTGTAATTCCCTGTTTCATGCACATATTACACAACATATGAAATAACAGGGACTTACCAGAGAACACGTTTGCGATCCAGTGAGATTTAAAATAACGACCAGGGCGTGTTTGTTTTAAATGACAGCGTGTGGCTCTGTTCCTATGTTTTCAAACGTTTTCATTCTGTGCTCTGATTTTCTTTTCTTTTCTTTCTTTTTTTTTTTTTTTTTACAATACCTGCCTGGTCATAGGATATTTCTACTTGAAGAATTTTACTGACACCCTGTGACCACACAGGAATACAGCAGGACATGTGTGAATTTCTGTCTATATTTTTAACAAAAAGTCACCCAATGTGCTTCCTCGTTTTTATTTTTTTATTTATGTCTCTATTTATCTAGAAAAATGTACTTAACACATTTTACACTGAGTAGCATAAACATTTTATTCTATTTTTTTAAAATGTTTTAGACTCAGTATAACCCTCAGATTAACTAAAATGTGTCGAAGAGTGATGTTATGTTATGTTATGACAGAGATTCTACTTACGAGAAAAGACTTACTATTTACGATAAATGCACCTGCACTGTCATCATTTTGGCCTATGGCCTGTCACACTGCGCGCTCTCGTAGATCCCTGCCTCCTGGCCGTGCCCGCGCACGGTCTCCACATCCTCCACGCTGTCCCGCGAGGCGAAGGAGGGGCGAATGGAATCCTGTCCGCGCCTGTCGTCAGTTCCGCTCGGCCTTTCCACACTGGATTGGAAGGGGGTGGATGTAGCCAACTGGATGATACAAACAAGAAACCCAGAGGTTGAAAGAGGCCATCGGACAGTCATGCAATAAAAACAACGTAGCCAGCTTGAAGTAACCCTTACCTGTCTCTACGTGGATATACATATTAGGCTGTACGCTAACTGACTAAAACGCAGCTAGCCATCTGGGGATCGTGAACTCTGGAATAACAGTAGCTAGCTAGCTAGCCAGCTTGCCGGGCAATTTGGAGGACTGAATTCGCACAGGTAAGAACCATGATTCGATTACTAGCTAGCTAGCTACCTACCTACCGAAGTGTTTTGCGTGGCAACTTGTATTTTATGTTCCTGTCTAGCTTATGGTGATGCGTTGAAAATGATTGCAGTCCAGTACGCTTTTTACAAAATCTTGCACGTCTGCCAAATGGGAAGAGGTATTTCGCCAATCGCTGCAGCTTGGCGAGTCTAGCACCTTGCCCATCACGGAACGATGCAGAACGGAATCGAAAACAAGTGGGCCTTTTTGGAGAGATGCATCATCGCTGGACGCAGGGGTTGTTGCTAGTGGCGAGGTTCAGAAAATACTGATTTATCCCCCTGGGCATAATGATAGCCTACACTTGCGGTCGTGTAGCTCGTTAACGCCTGCTTGTCATAATGAAATGCCTAGTCCAACTGGAATACGGTCGATTCCGTGAACATGCGTTTCCGAAATTATAAACATTGTTGTGCTTTGGATGAAGTTATGTATGTATATGTACAAGCTGTGACTGGCTAATTGTTGGCTAAGTTGTGTAACTAGCCTAACTGCGTTATTCACCTGCTGTGCACCTGCCGCTGTTTATGACCTGTCCGACAACAATGTCCAGGTGGCGATAGCAGGCGAACACATATGGTAAGTATCATCCGACCAAGTAAACGACGGATGCTGTGAGTTTCATGTTTACAGATGTTACCCAGAAATATATTAATCTGGTCAGAGATGCGTTTCTGTTAGGAGTAGCGAATGGTTTATGATGTAACTTGCTGTGTGTGTTTCCTCCACAGTCAGCAGTATGTCACATTTAAGATTATGTTTTGTCGTCCTGACCATTGCATGGTGCCAAGAAGGGCCGTATTTGCCCATGGCATCTAATTCGCAGCAACGTTGAGTACGACCATACTGTTAAAGCATACATTAATTCCCTAAGTAAAATCAGCATCTAATTTGCATTTTAATATTACACTGCTAATTGTAGTTCATGCATTGTTTACATTTGTTTGCTCACTAGACGAGCGAAACTCGTTTTTTTTTCTTCGTAGTTTTTTAAGGTGTCGTGGCTGTTTGTTAGCGGCCGAGTAAAATACACCGTGGCAATCGCGTAATGTAGACGTACACGGACGCACCCAAACCTAACACACGGAGTTCCCACGTGCGTGCTATCAGCGGAATATCGTGACACCCAGGAACCCGAGACACCAGGGTACCGTAGATCCGTTGTTATGGGAATGGGGATTTTGCACACTGCATTTAACGCCGAGCTGTGTCACTTTCAGAGACGTGAAGCCAGGACTCTTGCTCTAACACGACCGTTCATCCGCAAAACTAAACGCAATCAACGGGTCCAGCATTTGACATCATGAGAAATCACTTTGGGATTTATTGTTTTCTCACTCCTTTTGACATTAGTAGGACATTTACCTAATTCAGTACTAGGGTAATAATACGACTAAGGATGATAATACTGATAATAAACCGTAATGAAATGTTCTCCACTCTCTCTATTTTAATTCCATCCGTGATTTGAAAAGGCTTGGAGCGACCATAACCCTTCAGTGCTGGGCTGTGTGTGCGCCTAATTTGGGGCGGCTGTTGGGTTTGCCTTGATGTCCTTAAGTATCCGTGGGGAATGGGCAGTTACTTGCTCCTGGTGTTTATCAAGTGGTTAGTGGGCCCACTGAATTGTGGGAAATAACCATGGCGATGTACTGATATGTTTGGTCAGTGTCCCTGTCCCATGAACATTCCGCTGTCCCTTTTGTGCAAGGGGAGAGTTTGGAGGACCAATGAACGGAATTCCAGTTAAATGGAGTGAGATTTATTTTACGCTCTCTGGGGGGGAGGGGGAGTGGTTCCAAAAGGCTTCCTCTGTGTCCATAGAGGAACCCTGTCTAGTTAACGGCCTCTTTGTCAGGCAGAATGGTTCAATCTGAGAGCCTCCACTCTTTTCACACCTGCCATAGAGGGGTCCTTAAAGAACTAAAATGTGCTCCCCTATGGAGACAAGCTGAAGACCCCCTTTTTTTTTTTTTTCTGAGAATGGCAAGAAAGGTGACCTCAGTTTGATGATGTGTGATGTATGATATTTTCAATGAAATAGAGAAGTGTGTTTGTGTATGTGAGTATTGTTGTGGGTACTGCTATGTATTGCTAAATCTTTGATTTCAACAATAGTGAGGTCATAACCCAATGGGCCAAATCCTGAAATAAACAAACAAAAAAAAAGGAGCAAATAATGTTTTCCACAATGGCCTTTCATCACCTGCTACTCTGGTAATGAGAAACCTATGGGGGTTTTTTCCACTGAATGATCAGAAAGGGCTGCTTTTAATCTTCTTGCAGTCGCAATGTGCCAAGCCCTGGGGGAAAAAAAACAAAAAACAAAAAACAAAACACACACAGAATTGATTGGTTGTGTGAGGGAATGGCCTGAACCCCAGTGAAAGCGTTCTGTTGGCCAAACCAGTCGTTTGTAAGCCTGCACTGTAAGATCCATTGACTTACAGTTGTCTGCGCTCGGCGTGTCCAAATATAGCCCAGAATTCCCTCGAGGCTCACACTCCGGGCTTGTTATTTTCCCTCTGCGTTTATCAGAAAGCGCAGCGTTAATTTCACATTTCAAACGAGGTACGAAGTGTTCATTCAGAATATATTGAAGTGCCCCTGACAGAGGATTGTATTCAAGTATTAAAATTAAATATAGTATCAAGATATTGCACTTCACAATATGTGGGTCACTGCTGTAAAATATTCAATTACATTTGATTTGTGTAGCACTTTTTACCGAGGACTGTCACAAATATGCTTTATAGAGTAGCAGAAGGGGAAACACTGGGCTCAGGTTATAAAATAAATAAATAAATAAATAAACAAACTCCCCTGTATAATATATAAATGATAATGTATTTCTTATATATTCAAAAAAGTTATTTGTATAGAAACGCATTGAAGGATAGCGCCCGGTACAAGGATAGCGTTTTACATGCCATTTAATAAGGCAGAGTCGGCTGCTGATGGTTTAGCAGAAAGGGTTCCTCCAGCACCGCTTTATGAATGAAGCCTTTCTAAATCCCGTTAGCCTTCGCCCCACTTAGCTTCCACGTGCGGTTCGGACGCATTTGAGGGTTAGCACGATCCGCATCACCGAGACGGCTCCCCCCCCATTGTGAAGGCGTCGATGAGCTTGTCTTGTCTTTTTGTGACTCTTGGCAAAAACGGGGAGGTGGGCAGAAGAATTGCGTCTTTGTTTAGAGTGACAGTAGGCCCCTCTCGCCTCCACATCTACTTCTCTCCTTCGTTTTTTTCCCTCCGTTTTCCCTCCGAATTGCCACAGAGAAGTTCTTCACACCCACGCTGCGTCAGGCTCGTCACTTGGGCGAATTAACAGATGGGTCGTTTCTCGCCGACGGATCGACAGCGAGAGGCTGTGCTCGCTGAAGCCAGACCGCTGACGAGGCCCGAACAGAAAGCCCAGACCTCTGACGAGGCCCAAACTCTCGATCGGTTAAATGTTCTGCTCACGGCTGTGTATGGGTGACACCGCCACACCGGAAACCATTTCAGAAGTTTTTGAGCAGGAACCTGAGTGACTCCTGGTGAAGTTAATTGCGCGTGTGCGTGTGTGTGTGTGTGTGTGTGTGTGTGTGTGTGTGTGTGTGTGTGTGTGTGTGTGTGTGTGTGTGTGTGTGTGTGTGTGTGTGTGTGTGTGTGTGTGTGTGTGTGTGTGTGTGTGTGTGGGTTACGTATTTCTTTTGGGTGTGCGCCTTTACTAGCCTTGGCAGTGATTGGCATGACTGGTTTTGGCTTTGCTCATTGTTACACTCTGAATTATGGTGCAGTATGGGTGCAGTTGTAATGCCTGGCTTTGTGATGGTCATTCCAAACTCCACGCTTGGAAGTATTTATGACTACTTTGTTCATTTACATAAGCCACGGCTATCGGATACTTAGCATTTACGAGGTCATAATGAATTTAGTATGTTTGAGTAAGTAGTTTATTTTAAGTAGTCAAGACTTCCATACCATAGCTAGTAAATGTATAGCCAATTTCTTTTCCTAGGGCTTGAGAAATTGACATTTGAAATTGACAAGTCGGCGTCCTTATGCTTATACCTTTGTATGTAGTGCTCATATCTATATAGAGTCTTTGTTGATTTATAAATAGACCGCATTTATATCACACTTATGCAAAGCATTTTACAATTAATAACTCTCATTCACCGATTCACACACGCACACCCACACACCTACAGCAAACGGCTGCCATGCAGGGCACCAGCCAGCTTGTCGGGAGCTATTTGGCATTAGGCGTCTTGCTCAGGGACACTTCAACACGCCCAGGGCAGGGAACAACCCTCTGACTGTCAGACGACTGCTCTTGAGCTAACGTGGGCCCCTTTATGATGAGCGCTAAACTAACAGCAGTCCTGCTGTTTATGATGAGAGATAAACTAGCAGCATTCCTGCTGTTTATGATGAGAGGTAAACTAGCAGCATTCCTGCTGTTAATGATGAGAGGTAAACTAGCAGCATTCCTGCTGTTAATGATGAGAGGTAAACTAGCAGCATTCCTGCTGTTAATGATGAGATAAACTAGCAGCAATCCTGCCGTTTATGTTGAGAGATAAACTAGCAGCATTCCTGCTGTTTATGATGAGAGGTAAACTAGCAGCATTCCTGCTGTTAATGATGAGAGATAAACTAGCAGCAGTCCTGCTGTTTATGTTGAGAGCTAAACTAGCAGCAGTCCTGCCGTTTATGATGAGAGATAAACTAGCAGCATTCCTGCTGTTTATGATGAGAGCTAAACTAGCAGCATTCCTGCTGTTTATGAAGAGAGATAAACTAGCAGCATTCCTGCTGTTAATGATGAGCGATAAACTAGCAGCATTCCTGCTGTTAATGATGAGAGATAAACTAGCAGCAGTCCTGCTGTTTATGATGAGAGATAAACTAGCAGCATTCCTGCTGTTAATGATGAGCGATAAACTAGCAGCAGTCCTGCTGTTTATGATGAGCGATAAACTAGCAGCATTCCTGCTGTTAATGATGAGAGATAAACTAGCAGCAGTCCTGCTGTTTATGATGAGAGATAAACTAGCAGCATTCCTGCTGTTTATGATGAGAGATAAACTAGCAGCAGGCCTGCTGTTTATGATGAGATAAACTAGCAGCATTCCTGCTGTTCATGATGAGAGATAAACTAGCAGCAGTCCTGCTGTTTATGATGAGAGATAAACTAGCAGCATTCCTGCTGTTTATGATGAGAGATAAACTAGCAGCAGGCCTGCTGTTTATGATGAGATAAACTAGCAGCATTCCTGCTGTTCATGATGAGAGATAAACTAGCAGCATTCCTGCCGTTTATGATGAGAGGTAAACTAGCAGCAGTCCTGCTGTTAATGATGAGAGATAAACTAGCAGCAGTCCTGCTGTTTATGATGAGAGATAAACTAGCAGCATTCCTGCTGTGTTCTCCTCCCTCCCCTCGCAGGGCTCCAGCATGACGGACAGCATCATGAGCAAAGCGGCCACCATGGAGATCCCCATCAACAGCAACGGGGACACGGGGACCCTACCCGAGGACGACGGCCTGGAGCAGGTGTGTGACCCTCCCCTGCATCCCCACGCCCTCTGCCCCCCTGCACCTGCACCTGGGCCTGGTTGGGTGGCGGTTGGTGGTCAGTTCTCTCTCTAGAGCACCTGGAAAGGGCAGTTCCTGGTGGGGAATCATTTGTGCTGGAAATACATCCGACTTGTTTGAGTGAGTTTTGGCCATCAGGTTGAGTTATTTCTTGAAATGCCCCCATTGAATCCTCTGGTTTCACTTAAATGTTGTAGCCCCGGTACAGGAGTTGATTCATCCAAGGGTTTAACTAGCTATTATTGGGTGTATCAGTTAACCTAGTCTGCTTTCCTGGTCTGCTGGTTTTCGTTCTTACTATTTGATGGATTAAACCAGTCCTTGACAGAGTGAACTCGCCTCACCTGGTTTTATTGGGTCTGAATGGGTTGCTGATATTAAGGCAAAACCAAAAAACCTCCAGATGGCCCTGTCCTGGACCAGGAATGAAGGTGACCGAGATAAGCACGTCCCTGTTCAGGCTCATAAGACCTGACGTGGTTGTGGACGTGATACAGCGTGGTGGCTCCGGTCATAGGAAGCCTTGCCAGAGGAGCTTGAATCCTCGCTGCTGTTATCATCCCTCCGTCGTACAGGAAACAGGAAACAGGAAACAGGAAACGAGTAGCACCGCGCGTACTGATAAGTACTCGTTCAGCAAGTCTGGGGAAAAAACGAAGCAGGCAGCAGTGCTAATGAGCTGCGTTTGTTTGCTAAATCATCCTGCAAAGTGGAACTTTGTGAATGTGAAATGTGTCAGCTGACGATGGGTACGTTCGGCCTTGTTGCGGGGGGGGGGGGGGGCTGTGTGAATTTGACAGTCAAACACACTTGGAGCATTCTCACCCCGCTCGACGTTAAACAGCCTTGCGCTCTGCCTGTGAGTTTTGCAACGGTCAGGTGATGTGGCCCCCCCCCCCTCCCCCTCCCCCCTCATTTGACTGTTAGCAGTTGGAGAGGTTGCTTTGTATGCGTTTAACCGATTTCGGACACACTCGGCACCCCCCCCGTGTGCAGTTAGAGTCCTATGCCCGAGAGGTCCGAGAGTGATCGAGAAATCCCGTCGCATGTAAGTAACGCCATTCATGAAATCTCTGGGGTTCGGTTGGGAGCGTGTCGGTGTAATCCTTGTGTGGGAAAACCGCTGGGAAGCGTTCGGAGTGAATTGTGCACTCGAGTGGGGGGGGGGGGGAAGCTTTGCTCGGAAATTGGCGAGCTCAGCCGTCGGAATTCATATTTCGTTGGCTGGCATTCCGACGCAGATCAGTAAAGACATTTGCATGTTTTTTTGGGGAGGTTTTTTGGGTTTTTTTTTAAAGCTGTTTTTGGGCTTTTATCGCCTTGTGCTGAAACTGCCGTGGAGATAAAAAAAAAAAAAAAAGCTTTAAAGTCTGCTGGCTTGGCTCAGTGTGTGGGAAGGCACACCTAATAAGTCAAACACAGCGACTCAGCGGCCAGTTCAGATCCGGGAGGGAAGAAACTGTCAAACAAACAGAGTGTGTTTGCCCTGTGAAGTGCGTTTTACTAACTAGAACTGTGTCCCACTCACCCGGAGAGTGAGTGAGCTTTTGTCTGCTCCGCTTGCTTGGATTTTTTTTTCTTGTTTGCGTTTTTGTTATCGGCCCTTCAAGAAGGAATCCGTCAGCGGTTTCTGGAAGGTGAGCGGTGAATTATACAATGAAAAAACCGCTAGGGCAAGCAAGTGGATATATCTTTATCACCGGTGACTCTTGGCAACTAAATTTGACTTTGAGTACTTCTGTTGGTCCTGGCATTGGCACAGTTGAGTGAAGGTGCCAGAAAAGATTTTTAAAAGTACAACCGCTATATCCCAGCGGGGATTCAAACCCATAACCACCATTTAGAGCCCAGTGCCGGACCTCAGCTTCTCTCTCTCTGATTGCTACAATTCACACTGCAAAAATGACAAGGGTTTTGCTCTTGTAATAATACTTTATATATTTTCTTCTCAAGTAGAAAATATTAGCTTGACAAGTGAAATGTTCTTATTCCTTTGGTTATTTTGAAATGAGTCAAACTGTCTTATATCACTGGCACTATTTTAATCTTTTCTAGTGGAAAAAGTACAGGAAATAAGATTTTAAGTGTCATTATAAAACTAAAATAGAAAAGTAATGCAGTGCATTATTTACTGAACAATCAGGCTTGACTTTGGTCGTCTGTGTTATTCCTGCAGAGGACGGTGAAGCAGGCCTAGCTCTTCCTGGTTTAATCTGAGGGAAGGCTCTTACTGACGGCTTTAGGCAGGTGAATAGTGTGCTAAGTTCAGGAGCTCAAACGCACTTTAGTGATGTCATTTCGCGGAACTGATCCCTCAGCGAATGGAGAGGGGGTTTGAATGTGAAATGATATTCTGTAATTTTCTGCTTAGACGGCGCGTTTGAAAAGCCCTTTTCTCCTGAAAGGGGAGATTGTAGAGGAATGGGAGGGGAGCGAGACGGGGCGGGGTTAGGGTCCCGCTGGGGAGGCCATAAAGCACCTCTTTGATGTTTTGGTGCGCGGCTTCGCCCAGACAGGACCCGGTGAACCAACAGGATTCCCACGTGTCACTGTGTGTCCAAGAACGGCTGTATCACCGGCTCTGTCACCCAACTTACGCAAGAGGAGATGAGTGCACACACACACGCAGACATTCACCCACACACACCCACACACATTCACACACACACAACACATGCACACGCACACACGCACACACACACACAGTGCACACATACGCACCCACACCCACACCCACACCCACACACGCACACACACACACACACACTGGCACACATACACACACACACACACACACATTGTGGCCACACACACACACCCCCATGCACACACACGCACACATACACACGCACGCATACACACAGTGTACGCACGTACGCGCACACACACAGTGTACGCACGCACACACACGCACACATACTGCACACACGCACACACACACTGTGCACACATACGCGCACACACACACACACACACATACTGCACACACAGACACACGCATACACACACACACTCACACACGCACACATACTGCACACACGCACTGTGCATACATACGCGCACACACACACACACACACACACACACATACTGCACACAGAGACACACGCATACACACACACACTCACACATGCATGCATACACACACACACACATGAGGCAGGAGGCAGAGGAGTGTGGAGCCATTCCTTCAGGCTCCACACAGGAAGTACAGTGATGCGTGGCTGATACGGCAGGCTCGATTCACAGCCTCGTACTCAGCCTGCGTAACGGGGTCATGGCCACGTGCAGCACCAGCATCGGCCAATCAGAGCAGAGTGAGGACAGCCAATGAGTGCAGCACAGCTGATGAGGAAGTGAAACCAGCCAGGCTAGCAGGAGTCTGGAGTTTAATACAGGGCTTGGGGAGATGTGGCTAAAATCGAAACGCTTTCGACTCACAAACCGAAAAGAGCTGGTGTCCAGGTAAGCAAGACGAGTGTAGGCATGGGGGTGGAGGGGGGTTTGGTGGTGAGGGAAGGGTTAAGGATGGAGGTGAGGGTGGGGTGGAGGTGTGAGTAGAAAGTAAATGTTGGAGTAAAGTGTGGCTGGCTGGAAGGCCTGACCAGTGACACCAGGAACAGAAAGCCAAGTTGGTTGCTTGTGACCTAATTTCCTCTGATGCTTGGATCACCTGGAGGCTACCCTGAGTGCTCCTGTCTAAACGCTTCACATCAGGAGTTTTTTTTTTCAATATTAATGTTGATCTTGATTTTCTTTTTGAAACCATGGTTTGTATATGTGCAACCACCCCACACATGCACACACACACACACACAAGCACGCACACACACATACACGCACATGTTGGTACAACCTGGTAAAAATACCTTGTTATCAGAACTCCCATTTTCTAGGACGTAGTAATGCATTTGTCTGTTGCTTTTCACCGTAGCTAATGCACACTAGTTATGTGTTTTTGGGGACCACAGAGATGTCATGAGGTGTGAGGGTGTGAGCGGTTCATCGTGTGTCTCAGACTTCTCCCACAGCATCAGGCCCCTCTGTTGTGTGCATTTGTGATCATTGAAGGTTTCAGAATGTGTGTTTTTGCTTTTGTTCCCTGCCCCCCTCTGTTACTCCCTGTTCTCCAGTGTTCTCTTGTGTTCTCTTTCTTATCCTTCTCATTTTTACACAGGCTGCACAGATTCAGTGGCGCTTAGATGAGAAGGTATGGAACCGCCCACTGTTCAGGGTGTTAAGGGTGTGTGTCTGAGGGTCTGCGGGTGGGTGTGTGTCCGTCCGCTTCTGTGCATGTGTGGTTGTGTGTGTGTGTGTGTGTGTGTGTGTGTGTGTGTGAGCGAGAGAGCGTTTGTGAGTAAGGGACAGAGTGCTTGTCCCGTAGTTGCATGCACATTTACTAACCGTGGCAGGAGATAACAGGATGACTTTCAAAGATGTCTTTCAAGTAAAAAAATTTTAAAAAAAGTATTTCTGGTCAGGAGCCCCATCTCTCTGCTCGCGATGGGGGCCACAAGGAGCGCAGGAAGCTGCCGAAAGGAACACCACGCATGAGAGCAGAGACCACTCGTGTCCTCTCACGCAGAGCGCAGATTCACACCCCAGCTCCATCTGCTCGGTGCGGGCGACGCCTGCTCCAGCTCACAGTGTGCGCTTGGCTCGTCGCGGTCCGTTTGGGCAGGTCAAATTCCCATTGACGCGCACCTCCCCAGAACTGTAGCTACATGCCGTAGCCTCTGCGTAGGCTTCAGCCTCGCATGTTAGCTGTTAGCGAAATATAGTGCCTCCTTTGTCCACCCTTCTAGGACATATTGACCGGTAACCCTGTTACCTGTCCTCCGTTTGATTCAGTGCCCTTGCGCCTGTCTTGCGCAGGTGTGCCCCAATACAGTGGACTCTGCCTGGCTTGAAACCGCGCCACTGAGAACGGGAACAGACGGCTTTGTTCAGAGACCGACTCGGACGTGGGTTTGAGCGAGCGAGCCAGGATCGAACGCCGGTTAGCTGTTCACCCAGCCGCTGATTCTGTGTTGTCATGGTCACCACCAGGGGAAAAAAAATAAGAAACCGAGAGCCGTTTGAAAAGCATCCTGTTAGATCCCAGTGTGTTATTAACCTTTCACATAGACTAATGCAGATTCAGAAGCACCGATTGTTTGTGAAGTATGCTTACTATGACTCTATAGTTATTATATGGTATAATAGGTTTATGTGGGAGGGGCTAAAATGTAAATGATGTTGGCCTTTGTGTGTGTGTGTGTGTGTGCACGTGTGTGTGTGTACGTGCGCGCGTGTGCGTGCGTGCGCCCTGTGTGCACCTGTGTGTGTGTGTGCTGTGGTCACCTGTGTGTGTGTGCTGTGTGCACTTATATGCATATACACATAGGTATATGTATGTCTGTTCGGATCATGCCCAAGAGAAGTGTATCACCTCATTTTTGAAAGTGTTCCAGCTTGCTGGCTGGAATCTGTTTGCTGTTACATCGACAGAAAAGAAATTGACAGTGACATTTCTCTGATGCGGAAGACTAGTAGAACTGGACTGCCTCCACAGGCAGACAGCCAACCTGTAGGTTTTCATTGCAACCCAAATTTGGCACACCTGATTCCACTAATTAGCAGCTCAACAGGATCTTTAGCTGTTGAATGAGGCGTGCTTTGCCGAGGTTGGAGTGAAAACCGACAGGACGGTAGATCTCCTGGAGCAGGGTTGGTGACCCCTGGTCTATGAGGTTTGTCGTAACAGGTGGAAGGCATTCTGCCCTGCTCCTACTGTTAAAGACCAGGGCTGTGCACTGTATCTTGTATCTTTGCGGAGATCAATTCAGTGGAGTGGGAAATCTTGAATCACTTCAGTTATTTTCTTACTTAACTTTTTAGGGCATCTTGCTACTCATCAACAACTGGCCTAGATTCAATCCCACGGTAGTGCACTTTGGCCCGACCGACTGAATAACTAATTTCATGACGTCCAAGCTCGTAAAATGGTTAAAAAAAGTAGGATAAAACTTACTTAAGGTTGTTGCTTAAAGGGATGGTTCACTTTTCAGTTTAAATATTTTTATTTCAGTTTTTAAATATGTTTTCAGTTGCCCGCAACTGTGTAATGAAGGATATTTTAGATGTTTGCAGAAATGTATGACGACCTCCTGGCTTGGTTGGTACGGAGTGAGGTAATCTTGGGTTTGTGGTTTAGAGCACAAAAATGCAAATAAATACACTTGAAATAACTCCAAAGTAGCTTGTATAGTGCCTCAGGCGGTTGTATGTGTGTGTAATACCCGATTATTCTTCAAAAAGTTGCTTTTAATCTAATTTTCGGTTGGAAAATGAGATTATGGTCTATGCAACCTGAGAACCCCATGCTCAAGGGAAGAAGTGCTGGCCTGATGCAAAAGCCGATATGTTTATAATTCTGAAAAGAAACTGCATCACATTAATCTGCTGATACGTACCGCCCCTGGAAACATTACATCATAGCCTCTGCAGGGATTTTATACCTCCAGGGACTGTACATATGAACAGATTCATTTCATAATGTCAATTCACAAACGTAAACTTTTATTTTATTTTATATATATATATATATATATATATATATATATATATATATATATATATATACATACTTTTATACTCCTTTGTCAGTTCCAAAGCAGTGCAAGTGGTGTACTCTTAGGGTCCGAGACACATGGTATTGATGCAGCTGGCCTGGTTAGTATTGGGCATGCACTACCTGCGTTAGCTACTTACAAATTGTAATTGAAACTACAGTTAATTCTGACGACAAAACAGAGGAGCGTTTCAGCTGTATTGCCGAACCTTATTTGTTCAAGCTGAGATGTATGGATGAGGAGATGCGCCAGACAGAGACCGGTGTGAAGAAGGAGGGTAAAATGGCAGGTTGGGATCCTATTTGAGGAGGTCAATGTGTTTTTTTGCCCTCAACTCCACCCTGAGGGCAGACGGCCATGTTTTCCGTGAAGCGAACTCTTCTACCCATTCTACCCTCTAAATTGACAGTTGCTGCATTTCACTTAAGATTGCCTTTCCCCAAACCCCCTGGACTGAGTTGAAAATATAATTTGTCAACAAATAGAGAAAAAAAAAAAAGAGACAAAGAACAGGTGAGCCTTGAACCCTGGTCTCCTCTGTGAGCGATAGGCGTGAGATTGCATTGCAAGATTATCCTATGGATACGACCGTTCTGCCCCCAGGGTGCTCTTGCGGGCAAAAATATAACTAACCATCTGAGGACAGCTTGCTGCATTTGCAGTAGATCCGAGTCATCTAAAGGTAGTTGGTGGTGTTACTTCATTTCTTCCCTGCCAGGTTGAAATGCACAAGCAGGAAGCATTCTTCCTCCTGCCTGTTTGTTCAGACAGGAAGGAGCACAAAGTGTAGCGTTAAATCACGAACCCGTGATTGCTCCTGCACCAGCCATTTTAGGTCCAGAGGTTCATCAGAACCATCTGTAATCATCCAAGATGTCCACCGCCGCACACCCACAATCTGGGCCAAAAAGCATGTAATAAACCTAAAATAATATCAAGAAACTCAGGAAAGTGAACCATCCCTCTAAAGTAAAGCGTATTGCAGCAAGATTGAGTCTTGGCCATGGTGCGTTTCTTAAGGGAAGGAACCATACTAACCGTGTGTGTGTGAGAGATGATTTCAGTACGGGGGAAGATGAATGACCCTCTTTGTCTGCCTGGAAACTGCTGGTCAGACCGACCCCCCTAAATTCTCGATCCCCGTCCAACTGAAAGTACACGCCAGGGCCAGCCAGCTATGGATAGGCTGCCTTTTGTTTTCACCTTAAAGCCTCCAGCCAGTCTAGGCCCAAGAGACCTGATGAGGTCACTTAACTAAACTAGACCGTTAAAGTCGTACTCACAGTTGAGCGCTGGGTTTTTAACAGCGAAAAACCAGCAGACCCTGTTGCTCTCCAGGACCGAGTTTGGGAATCCCTTCCTGAATTAAAAACCCCCCCAGTTGTCTGTTTGACCCATCAGAACAGGCAAAATGTTCTTCTCTGGGCTGTTAGAGTTCCAATTAGTTATCTTTTAAAATGTATTTTCTGACCAGGCAGAACCTTCTCTTCCAAAGAGGTCATTCCTTTTCGCTCTGGACTAACGGTTGTAAAATGGTGGAAGTCGCAGTGCTGTAGTTCCCCGTCAGCCTAATCTCCATACCGGGTCATCCTCATAACCATGTATTATTTCATTTTTGTCTCAAACCCACTGAAGTTTTTTTTTTGTTCATTTGTTTTATTTGTTTCTCCCTCTCCCCCCCCTCATTTCGTACGCGCTGGCCTGTACGTGAGTACTGTGTTCACTTTGGTGCACGTCATCGCCGTTTTCCTGACGCGCTCTCTCTCTCGTTGGTGGAGAAATCTCTGGGGTTTTTCATCAGCTGCGCGCACTGTCTGTCCTTGGCTCTCTACCTAACTCTCGAGCACTCATGCGTGGCTGTCCAACTGCACTGGGATTCAGATCGGTTTAATGTTTCATAGTGGAAGGGGAAAAAGAAAAAAAAAACGTTAACAGCACTACAATTACACACCGATTCTTAAAAAAAAGAAAAAAGAAACGCAAATAAACAAAGACAAACAAAAAAAACACAGGCACGAGAATTGATTTTTATCATTTTCCCCCTGAAGTGAATATTATACACCGCCACACTCTTGAATCCGAAATACCACCTGTGAGGACTGAACTAAGACTCTCTGTACGTAGCTGGTGCACCTAGCGCTTGGCTAATCCCCGCTGGCGTGCTGTGCAGATTTGTAAGCCTCCTGAGACTCTGTAGGCAGTGAATGGGCCCCTTGTTCCTCCCCCTCCCTCTGTGCTGCGTGCTGATTGGCCCGCTCCTCCTCTCCAGGACCTGCAGCAGGTGATGGTGTCGGGGCCCAACCTGAACGAGACCAGCATCGTGTCGGGGGGCTACGGTGGAGCCACCGAGGGGATCATCCCCACCAGCTCCATTAAAGGTACTCCCTCTCTCTCCCTCTCTCTCTCTCTCTCCCTCTCCCTCTCTCTCTCTCCCTTTCTCCCCTCCCTCCCTCTCGCTGTGGGAGTTTTCGGTACTGACCCAGTTGTCTGGGTGATAGTGTGTCTGTGGGCTGTTCTAGGACCATTATAGGACCTTAGCTTTACTCTTACAGAGTACACATGATCCCTGTTGGACTCTGTTAAAGTAAGCACTGGACATTTTACTGCGCTTGAATGAACTAAAGACAACATGCAGTTCTAAGTCGGCACAGGATTGAAGGTCGTCCTTCCGTGTGCTATTGTGTAAAGGGATTTCACAAGCATGCTGTATGTACACACTGGAAACCGGATGCCAGTATGAGTTTGTAGTATGACTAAATATAGAGACGACCAAACCACGTAAGTGCAGAATGGCAAACATTACTTATGGTATACACTAAATCCCTCAAACCAGAGATGGGCACCTCCACTGCCACTAAGTGAAGGCACTGGGTTACTCATTTAAATATCCCAAGTAATATTCATCAAGGCTGCTGCTATTTATGGAACACACTCTGATCATATCGCAAGTCGGGCCTCACGTTCAGCCGACTAAGTCGAGGGAGTTCACTCCCCGCTCACCCATTGGTCCATGGTCTTATACATGAACACACGCATTTGTGTCTCCTGGTGTAGTCTCGTTTCTCTTAGTGTGTGTGAACTACGAGAGTTAAATGGCTGGATTCTGCTGTTACAGCCTATGGGAGTGGAACCCAAGATTGTGTTGACTAACCAGATGGTCAGCTCCTGTGTTCCCTGACAAGACACCTGTCGTCCTTTCTCTTTGCTAACGATAGATAAGTGCTGGTTAGTGACCTAAGCTTGTACTGTATGACAGTTCAAAACATCTTCTGCCAAAATACGTTCCTTACTCATGTCCTTTAAGAAATGTTCCTTGTCGGCTACAAAATAGTTCTGTGTCAATGGTAGGAAGACCGAACATTCAGTGTTAAGGATATAAAGTTCTGCTTGGTCAGTAGAATCTGTGCTAAACCAAGTAGCCAGGTTCCTCTGTTTTATAGTGCAGAACCACAGATTCTGTAGCCTAACCAGATCTTCAGCTCTGGATTCTTATCATTGTGAAACACTGTCGCCATTGAAGCTGAAGCATTCCAATCTAGTGCCTCGTAGATGTTTGAGGAGTGTGAGCAAGGACAACTCCATCGCTACGGGTGTTCTGTTCCGTGATATAACTCCTGTCACCAACCGCGGACGAGCTGCAGTTAAATGGTGAGGAACACCGGAGTTGGTCGTCTGGTTGGCCTATGGGATCTTGGGTAGAGCTTGACCCAAGCTCTGACTGACTGGCTCATACCCTCTCCCCCAGGCCCGGCCATCCGTGTCAACCCCAAAAATTTGGGCATCAGTCGTATCCCCGCTCCCGGACAAGGTTCTCTGAACTTTACCGAACCGTGTCGTTTCCCCCCCCCTCTCTTTCGCTCTCTCTCTCTCTCTCTCTCTCTCTCTCACTCTCACTCTCACTCTCACTCACTCTCTCACTCTCCCTCCTCTGTTTCCACTCTGTACCAAGCAAGGACATGGTTCTTAAATCATTTTTCCCTTCTTCAGGTGCCATGTAAAAATCTGGAAAAATCTGGGCTTCTTTTAATCGTGACCTCTCCTGTTTATCTTTTGACCTGTGGGGTTTGCGGAGAGCTGTTTTGTGTCACTGTTTGTCTGCACTGGGGATACGATACGATACGATACGATACACTTTATTAAAGCCCCTTAGGGAAATTTGTCTTGGACTCATGGCTACATACAGCTTATCAATGGCTCTACAAAGAAGATAACAGACAACACATTACAAGAAGAACACATACAATCACAAACAACAGTCTTGCATATTCACGTTAATCATATTGCACCATCCCATATATTGCACCATCCCTTATATTGCACCATCCATCCCATATACTGTATTGCACCAACCCTTATACTGAGGACTGAGGAGCATTCGAATGGCAGTGACATGAACCTGGTTTATTAAATTGGGGAGCTTCCTGAACTGTTTATTTGGTTTTCTGTGTTTTCCTGGTGTGTCTTGTGCACACATCCCATTTTTTCATCTTGTCTTCATCTTACGCCGGTTTTCATCGTCTTATCACTCATCTGTGATCTGTCTCTTCTCTTCCTTGTGTTCCTCTCCTCCGTTTCCACACCCATTTCCTCATCCTGTTTGTGTGTGGACTCCTTTAACTCCTCCTCCTCTCCCTCCTTCTCCTGATGACGTCATTATCCTCTTGGCCCTGACTCCACCCCCCCACACACATATACCCAAACCCGGAATAAAAATCCCTCCACGCCTCGGTTTTGATCTCTATTCACCCCTCCTGAATTTTTTGCCAATACCTAATGCCCTGCTACCACCCCTTCATCCAATCCTCATCCCAATCCCTCCCCCTGCCCCCTCCCCATCCCCCCAAAATGTCACATTACCTCCCTATTCATTAATACCCAACACCTTGCAAAAAACCCACCCACCCCCCACCACAAACCTCACACTTTGCCCCTTACCCACCCCCACCCCCACTCCCACCACAAACCTGCCCCTATGCCCACCCCACCCCACCCCGCCACGCCACTCCACTCAAGACCTGCGTTTGAAGTCTCGGGGGGCTGCCCCCCCCCTCAGCCAGTCAGCGGTCAGTCGGATAGCCTTCCAGGCTGGGGCCTTCCCAGGTATCACACACCCTACCACACACCTTACCTGAGTTTCTCACACCTGTCAGATACCACACACCTTACCTGAGTCTCTCACTCATCTGTCACTCACCTGGTAGTAACCACACACCTTACCTGCATCTGTCACTCACCTGTTAGATGCCACACACCTTACCTGAGTCTCTCACTCACCTGTCAGATACCACACGCCTTACCTGAGTCTCTCACTCACCTGTCAGATACCACACGCCTTACCTAAGTCTCTCACTCACCTGTCAGATACCACACACCTTAACTGAGTCTGTCACTCACCTGTCAGATACCACACACCTTAACTGAGTCTGTCACTCACATGTCAGATACCACACACCTTAACTGAGTCTGTCACTCACTTGTCAGATACCACACACCTTACCTGAGTCTCTCACTCACCTGTTAGATGCCACACACCTTACCTGAGTCTGTCACTCACCTGTTAGATACCACACGCCTTACCTGAGTCTGTCACTCACCTGTCACTCACCTGTTAGATACCACACGCCTTATCTGCGTCTCTCACTCACCTGTCAGATACCACACGCCTTACCTGAGTCTGTCACTCACCTGTCAGATACCACACACCTTACCTGAGTCTGTCACTCACCTGTCAGATACCACACGCCTTACCTGAATCTCTCACTCACCTGTCACTCACCTGTCCACCCTCTCATCTCATCTCCACACGCACGTTCTTCGCTCCCTGCTGTTTGTCTGAGGAAGAGGATGAGGAGGTCATGTGACAGGTCTGTCTGAGCAGCTGAAAAACGGGACGTGTGTCAGCGGTCGAACGCGGTCTCTGGCTGTGTTAGTATAACAAGCATACTACTCGAACTACATTTCAATGAAAATCATCCTGAAATTCAGTAGTATGCCGTTTCAAACACAGCCATTGACTCACACACACACTTTTTTTTTTTTTTTTTTTTCATCATGCCTCACTCTTCCTGCTTCCTCCCTCAGGTCCCAGCATGCACCACAGCGGCAGCGGGTCGTCGGCGGGCGCGGATGACGCCGCTCGGGGCGTCGCCGTGGAGAAGTTCGACATCATGAAGAAGTGGGGTCTCAACACCTACAAGGTGAATTAGGACGGGGGTCACACCCCCTCTTCAACACCCCGTTAATCACAGCCAGTCAGGCCCCCGGTGACGGGCGGCGTTGTGTCCGTGGCTATAACGCACAAACGCCAAACATTACAGACAGACAGGCATCTCACAGGGTAATAAACCGTACTGATGGTTTTTGAATGGTTTTTTTTCAGTGTAATAACGGTCATTGCTGCCATGCGGTGCATTGGCTTTCTTCTGTCTTTTCTCTTGAATCATACCTGGTGCGGTAGTAAACATCCAAACAACCAAGGCCAAGTGAAATGCTTCGTGGGAAAAAACATCACCACTCTCTCCCTCTCCCTCTCCTTCTTTCCATCTCCCCCTCCCTCTCTCCCCCCCTCCCTCTCTCCCCCCCCTCCCTCCCTCTCTCTCCCCTCCCTCCCTCCCTCTCTCTCCTCTCCCTCCCTCCCTCTCTCTCCCCTCCCTCCCTCTCCCCCTCCCTCCCTCTCTCTCCCCCTCCCTCCCTCTCTCTCCTCCCCCTCCTTCTCTCCCTCCCTCTCTGCCTCTCTCCCTCCCTCCCTCCATCCCTCTCCTCCCCCCCTCCCTCCATCCCTCTCCTCCCCCCCCCCCTCTCTCCCCCTCTCCCTCTCTCCCCCCCCCCACAGTGCACGAAGCAGATGATCTCTGAGCGGTTTGGGCGGGGCTCTCGGACGGTGGACCTGGAGCTGGAGGCGCAGATAGACGTCCTGAGGGACACCAAGCGCAAGTACGAGAACGTGCTGCGGCTGGCGCGGGCGCTGACCAACCACTTCTACAGCATGGTGCAGACCCAGCATGCACTGGGGGACACCTTCGCCGACCTCAGCCAGAAGTCGCCCGAGCTGCGGGTAACGTTGTCCGTCTGTCCCCCCCCCCTGTCCGCGCGCTAGTTCTCCTGTAGCGCCATGCAAACCTGGGGTTAATAACTTGAACTTGAACTTGAACTTGAAAAGACATGCCGGTTTACATTCCAGAGCAGTGGTCCTGGAGAGTGTGCAGCAGGGTGTGCTGGTTTTTGTTGTTACTCGGCACTTAATTGATCAATTAAAGCAGTTAATTACACGGTTAACTCGCCTCACCTGTTTTTTGTTTTTTTTTGGGGGGGGGGGGGGGGTCTGAATTAATTGCTGATATTGTGGCAAAAAAATAAAAACCAGCACACCAGAACCCATTACAGACTGCCTGTCTGTACGGTCAATGCTAACCATGCTGACCCTTCTGTAGAACAGTGGAGATGAGGCCCTTAGATACCAGTACAATTCCTTGCAGGTTTAAAAGAAACATCCACACACATTTTTATTTCCCATTTTAAAAAATAAAATAAATCATGCACGCCCCATACTTTGATACAATTGGGCCTTTGGTAAGAGGCTAGTTGTGCTAATTCCACTATTCTCACAAGACTGGTGGGTAACTCACAGCAATGGACTAATAATAATTTTTAAAATCAGCAGTGAAATCCCTGCAGGTTACTGTGGAAACGTCGCTTTTCACCAATATAGAGAACGGATTAAAAAATGTCCTGTGTGCATTTTTATTTGCTCGCTGAGAATTCTCTGATCTGCGGGGCTGAATTCTGCCATTCAAATATTCTCAGTATGTATTTGACCCCTGTAAATGAGATGAATAATTTAGGGCAAAATTGGAATAGCTTTTTCATGCTTTGATTTGACGGGGTTTTTTTGTGAATAGCATGGGCGTGACTCGAGTAATTACCGTCTCTCTGTGGGAATAGAAGCCCTGCTTGTACGTCACGGAAACTTCCAGACATCAGTATAAACGGTTTTTTTAATTAGTTGACATAAGGCAAGCTTTTTCCAGTGATGTTATTTGCTGCGGTGTAAAATTGGCTCGAATTAACGGTAATTGTTTTTCTTGACAACCTGCTATCCCAGAAAACTCTTAGTGCCGTCACGGGTGAAAATAGCGTATTTGAAAAAAAAAAAAAAACAAGGCTGGTGGCCCAAGCTGAAGCGCGAGTCTCGAATTAAAAACTCGAGCTTTCCAAATGTCTCTCGCATATAGTGCGAACAGACGCATTTAGCAGCTCAGTGTTTAGCACTGCTAGGCCAATCACTGCGTGTTTCCTGAAGCTGCCACCAGCCCGATCAAACACGTCCTACAGCTTTAGACCGTCTGTATTTACCAGAGATATGCACAAGCAAACTGGTTTTCAGATACGTTGCTGAAAGACGACTCCGCGCCCGAATGAAAAGTTCGCTTATGCAAAGTGTGTTCGCGCTGCCTCGTTTAGCTTTTCGTTTGGGATCCGACGGGACATTTGTATGCGGCACAGAACGCCCAACCAGTGGTTTAATGAATAGTTTCCTTTGAGTATTTAAGAACCCGCTCTTTAAATGCTAAATTAATGTTCCTGTTGGCAAGCCGGTCCATTCTGTCTGGGGTTTTTAAAAGCCCTACTGTTCTGCGTTTCTTGTGATGTACACACGAAAGGGAAGCTAATATTTCTTCCACCTCCCCCCTTCACCGTTTACACTCGTGCTTTTGTTTTGTGGAATATTTGGAGGAAAGGTAGTTGTAAGTTATAGCTGTTTTTTTAGTGAGGCGATCCTGGATTCAAACCAGAAAAACACCGCATTGTAGCGTCACAGGGATGCCTGCGATTCTGTCAGCCGCGATAATATTGCTATCGCATACCAGCGACCCCCTACTGGTACATCGTACACCTGCAGGTTGCAGGTCTGCCTGTTGAGCTGAGAATAAAGGGCCTATTAGCATACGCAGCTAATAACACAACCAATGATTGGTGCATACAAACGAACATCATGACCAATCATTTGCCATGTTATTGGCTGTGCTTGTGCTAAAAGGTTTTGCACGTGCTGAAGCTCTCACTAAAAGAGGCGTCACTGGCACCCTCTGGGGCGACAGAAAGCAGAGATTCATGCAGCGTGTTTTGGAGGAGAGCACGTGTGTGTGTGCCTGCTCTCTCCCCGAAGGGCACAACACTGAACGCTGATGCATACGGGTTGCAACCAGCCAGCGAACGAAACGTTCTCACAATGTTGCTGGAACGTTTTGTCCGTGTTATAACATTGCCACAACATGGCAGCGACATGGTGAGAGCGTTTTGTGTTAGCCGGATAGGCATTTAAGGGGATGCCTGTAGGGGCGGCCTGTAGCGTAGTGGTTAAGGTAAATGACTGGGACACGCAAGGTCGGTGGTTCTAATCCCGGTGTAGCCACAATAAGATCCACACAGCCACTGGGCCCCTGAGCAAGGCCCTTAACCCTGCATTGCTCCAGGGGAGGACTGTCTCCTGCTTAGTCTAATCAACTGTACGTCGCTCTGGATTAGAGCATCTGCCAAATGGCAATAATGTAATGTAATGTGGGGGTTTAAGAAAACGCTGCCATGTTCTTGCACGAGGGCCCCGCCCACTACCGCTGATTTGCGGTATTTACAGAAGATTAGAGGAAGAAAGAGCTCTAGACCTCCAGTGTGAAAGGATAATAACTGAACTAATTAAAATGGTTTTGAGTGATAAACAGTAGCACTCCTGCCCACCAGGAAAAGAAAGCTTTTCATCAAAACAAAGGCTTGATGGCATCTCTGCCACGTTCTTACAGCGGAGAGGAGATAGCAGTGTGAAGACTGTGTGTGTGTGTGTGTGTGTGTGTGTGTCTGTCTGTGTGTTTTTGCTCACGCATGCATGTGGGTGTTTCTGTGTGTGTGTGTGTGTGTCTGCGCATTTGTGTGTGTATCTGTGGGGTGTGTGTGTGTGTGTGTGTTTTAAGTTTCGTCATGACCATAGTATCACCAGACGTCTTGCATATTGGAAGGTTTTCACTAGGTTTTTAGTTTTGAGGCAAAAAAAACTGTATATAATCACTATTTCTAATTCCATTCCATTTTAAGTGTGTCTGTGTCTGTGTGTGTAATTTTAGGATGAATTCGGGTACAACGCAGAGACTCAGAAGCTGCTCTGCAGGAACGGGGAGACCCTCCTGGGGGCCATCAACTTCTTTGTGTCCAGCATCAACACGCTGGTCAACAAGACCATGGAGGACACCCTGATGACCATCAAGATGTACGAGAACGCAAGGTAACCCGGAAAGCAGGCACGCCGCGCGTTTGAGGCGAAGCACCAGGAGAGCCGATAGCGCCCCCTTGTGGAGAATCTGCAGCCTGCTCGTTGTGAGTGAGTGAGTGAGCAAGCCAGGTCCACGAGTTTCCTCAGAATTACCTCCGAGCAGCTATGCAGTGTAGCAGTGTAACTGTCAGGGACCTGGGCCTGCAACTGAGGTATATTTCAGGTTCAAATTCAACATTCTAGGTGCTGGGTAGGTTAAAGCTACGTACTTTGCCTGTATTGCTGGGCTGCCCAACCCTGTTCTTGGAGATCTGCTGTCCTGTAGGTTTTCACACCAACCCTAATTTGGCACACTTGATTCTGCTAGTTGCCAGCTCAGCAAGCCCCTGAAGCGCAGTCAGTGAAGAGTCAGTGAGGAGTCCGTCGTGAGTCACTGAGTCAGTCGTGAGTCTAAACTAGTCTAAATTGTGATTAACACTCTTCTCCATCTCTCTTCGCCTGGGCAGTCTGTAAACCACTAAGGTGCTGACTGTGCAGTGGCATTTCCTACCCACGATTCCATACTGTACTCATTAACTCTTCTCTGTGATAGCACTTGATGTACAAGCAGCGAGTATTGACCCTCTCTCATGAGAATACACATCTTCTGGCTCTTTCATCTGGCCTGTAACAGAGGTGATTATCTGCCCTGGTTGCCACCCAGTCCAAATACTCTCCTTGTTGCGATTGATCTGTCCTTTAATCATTGCTACTGATTGGGAGTTTGCTCTTCAGGATTAATATTGACAAATAGTTTTTCATGTTTTACATAAATTTCACTTTTGTACAAAGTGCCCGACTTGTGCAGTATAGCTCGACCTAAATATTAGCAGCTCTCCAGAATGAGGGTGAGCTTTGTTAGGGTTGGAGTGAAAATGTATCGGTCAGTAGATCTCCAGAAACCGGGTTGTGCAGCCCTGATCTAATCGATCTAATGGATCATTCCCAATCAATTCCGAGTGGGAATGTGCGTACAATCTCTTACTGTAATGCGCCTTAATCTGCCCTGATTTTGTGCCAAACAGACAAGTTCACTTTCATGTTGGAATGCTGATTGGTATTGTTTTTTTTGTTTGTTTTTTTAAGGATAGGTCCTTGCAAGCGCTATCAGAGAGAGATAGTCTTGCGTTAAGTCATAGGTTAAGAGATTTGTGTATTGACTAGTATCAAAGTGACACGTTCCACTTTCTGGAGTTGCAGCGTAGTGTATGCTGTTTAGCCCAAATTTGCTTGTATTTCAGAATATGGAGCACGTCTTTAAACGAGTGAACTTGATTAACGTAATTGTCATAAAGCATGGTTATTTGGAGAGCTTGGAATAATGTTCTTCCTAGCAAGTCAGTTCTTCTTCCTTCTTCAGTGAAAAACATAGTTAACATAGGAATGGTCTAACATAGGAATGTGTCTTTTGGCATATATTTTAAAGATATTACCAGAGATGGATAGATTAGGTTAGATATAGTATGTGGATAAAATATTCCAAAATAATTCATGTAATCTCAATGTAAAACACTTTTCAATGAGGTTACATTATTTGGTATTAACTAATACAGCAGTAGCTAAGTCCATCAGTACAGCTTTGTTAATGCATTTGTACATCATTAATCATGTTGACAACTACATTAACTTTCTTTTTCATCGCAATATGAATGAACGAATGTATTTAATGGTTAACTAATTGTAAGTTTCTCAAATGGATTGCTAATGTATACATATTAATGTAACTAATACATTAACCAATGAAAAGTTAATGTCATGACAATTCATGCATTTGTGTGTCAATCACTTCATGTTAACAACTATATTGGCTCATGCCAATGCCAATGTATCAGGACCTTATTGACCAAATATTAATATGCAGTTATCAAGATAACCGGTGAAGATAACGGGTAATGGAAGTGTGTTGTGTTAAAAGTTGTCCCTGTGGGTTTTTGAGTCCGGTGAGCTCACGGTCCTCCTCCTCCTCCTCCTCCTCCTGCTCCTCCTCCCCCTCCTCCCCTTCCTCCTCCTCCTCCTCCTCCTCCCCCTCCTCCCCCTCCTCCCCTTCCTCCTCCTCCTCCTCCTCCTCAGGCTGGAGTTCGACGCGTACCGCGCGGACCTGGAGGAGCTGAACATGGGGCCGCGGGACGCCGCCACGCTGGCGCGCATCGACACGGCGCAGCAGCAGTACCAGATCCACAAGGAGAAGTACGAGAGGCTCCGCAGCGACGTCACCATCAAGCTCAAGTTCCTGGAGGAGAACAAGGTGCGGCCCCGCGCCCGCGCCCTCCCCCGCCAACCACAACTTCCCCTTTTCTGTGATCTTTTTTATTATTTTTTTTATTTATTTTTTTTTATTTTCTTTGGCTGGCCTATATAGCGTAGTGCACAGGTGTCAAACTCCAGTCCTGGAGGGCCGTAGTGTCTGCCGGTTTTTGGGGTGTTCTGGGTTCATTGAAGTGATTGATTGGTTAAAGTATCCACACGTCTTGTTCTCTAGGCCTTAATTGCCCTTAATTGGCAGCTGATTGAAAGGAAACCACGAAAACCCGCAGACACTGCGGCCCCCTAGGGATTCAGTTTGACACCCCTGGCGTAGTGGTTAAGGTGCATGACTGGGACCCGCGAGGTCGGTGGTTCGATTTCCCGGTGTGGCCACAATAAGATCCGCACAACCGTTGGGCCCTTGAGCAAGGCCCTTAACCCTGCATTGCTCCAGGGGAAGATTGTCTCCTGCTTAGTCTAATCAACTGTACGTCGCTCTGGATAAGAGCGTCTGCCAAATGCCAATAATGTAATGTAATCGTCATGATCAAAATATTTTTTGTAATATCTCCATCATACGTATACACTCAGTGAGCACTTTATTAATGTATTTATTAGACTCATTTTTTAGATTTATTAAGTCTTCTGCTGCTGGAGAGGTTTGACACGTTGTGTGCTCAGAGATGCTCTTCTGCATACCACTGTTGTAACGTGTGGTTGTTTGCGTTACCGTCACCTTCCTGTCAGCTTTGACCAGTCTGGCCTACGAGTGTTACGGCTGTTGCTAGCACCTGAAGTATCTCTGTTCAGTTACCGGTAGTGATTGTTACATCAGATAGGAATATTCTAATCACATATTCGTTATCACACCTTTAAGGGTTAGTGTACTTTTGTAAAGAGCACAGCATGCATGCAAGTATCCCTGCAGAAGTAACTGGCTTTAGTGGTCATGTCTTACAGTGTCTTATGATACTGCCATGTGATATTGTTGCTTTTGTCCATTTTTGGACTAGCTATACGAAAGAATGTGTGTCAGCCCACGGTATGCAGCTGTTCTCTTTTCCCATTGGCTGCTGGAAACATTCTGGAAACGTGAATGGTGTCTTTACGTTGCCTGCGGAAGTGTCCTCCACAGCCCCCAGTGATATCTGATGTTCCCCTGCCATTTGATGTTCTGTGTGGCTGTGCTCTCACAAACTGAGCGGTGAGGGTTTATTTTATTTTGTTATTTTTAATGTATTGCGTGTACGTGTTTGTTTGGCAGGTGAAAGTGATGCACAAGCAGCTCCTCCTGTTCCACAACGCCATCTCGGCCTACTTCGCCGGCAACCAGCAGCAGCTGGAGCAGACCCTCAAGCAGTTCAACATCAAGCTGAAACCCCCGGGCGAGGACAAGCCGTCCTGGCTGGAGGAGCAGTGACCGGTCGGAAGGACGGAAGGACGGATGGAGAGAGGGAGAGAGGGAGAGAGAGAGAGAGAGAGAGAGAGGGAAGGATGGATGGATGGACGGATGGTACGGACGTGGGCGGGGCATCCCGGTGGAATCGGGACCAACAGAGGCCAGTGATCACAAAATTTGGAGCCAGAGAGCGAGAGAGCAGGGGCTATCGACATCCTCCTCTTCCTCTGATTCCTGCTCATCTCTCCTCCTCCTCACATTACCTCCCTCTCTCTATCTCTCACACTATCTTGCTCTCTCTCTCTCTAGCTCTATCCCTATCTCTCACACACTAAAGGAAACCACGCTCTTCATGTTCATGAGAACTCTGGATGTTTTAGTCAATAAAAAAACACCCAGCGTTACTTTCCTTGCAGGAGTTGCCCCAAGGCCTTTTTTTTTTTTCCTCTTTCCCCCGAAAGTGTTCACAATCTTAACAAATTGAGAACAGAGATTACAGCACTCCCTGGCAACAGCTGCTGAAACGAGGGTCGGATTTCAGACCGGAAAATACATCTCCCAACTCCTGTGGCTTTTGCGCTGTTTTCACTCCAGTCCAGCAACAAAATATTCAAGGGCAGAGAAGAACACGGAATTATTCACCGCTGACTTGTTCCCCCTAGAAAAATCTTTGAACTCGTTCAGCAAACGTGCGTGTCCAGTGATTTTAGAAACGCTACAGCCAGGTACTGACATCAGCCATCAGTGACTAATGAAAACGGAGATACAAGTGAACAGGAAGTGGAAAGCTTCAAGTGAAATGCGTGATGGGAAACCCCAGGCTGACAGAAATGAATGGTGGCGGCTCGTTTTAAGACCAGCAGGATATTGTCCTATATATGTTTATTTATTGTGTGTTTATTTTTCTCTGGTTGACATGGAATCTATAGTGGTACTCCGCGTTATTTCCAACATTCTGCTTAGCGATATGTGCAAACTAATTGTTTTCTTTGTGGTACTGTCTTTCACTTTCCCGGTTTATTTTTGGGTCATTTCAACTCCTGTGCTAAGCAGAATGACAGGGTACACATAATCAGTCCACTGTACGAGGAAAAAGTAATCATCGGTGGGCATTTTTATTTTTCAATCTAAGCAGCTCATGACGTAGAATGCCGCTTACTACCAAGTCACTCGTAACTGGAACAAATATCCAGTAATAATCGAAGTATAAGCTGTCTCATATATTTTGCACTTGGTGTTTTTGCAGTCATAAAAATGGGTTTGACAGCTGAGAAATATGAGACACTCCCAACATTTCGCGTAAATGGCAGCTCGTGCATGTTGTGCCAGTTTGGTTAGTTGATTTAGTCCAGCTCAATTCAGATTTTTTTTGTTTGTTTGTTTGTTTTATAGATAAATGGGCGTAATAAATTATAGCTTAGTTTCAGAGTGTGTGCACGAGAGACCCGCGGGCTGGTTGAGCTGTTACTGTCTTCCTTCAGTACAGAGAGCAAGTCTCTCAAACCAGTGATTTCTTCTTTCTTTTAGTTTTTTACCCTGAAATGGTATGTTTGTACAGAGAGATAAAAACGGTGGTGGGGGTGGGGCTGCGCTAACGGACAGCCCAGTTAAACTTTAGCTCCTCGCCGGACCTTGGAATGCTTCAGAGTTCAGTTTAGTCCTGTTTATCTTCGGAGTGAGGGGGATGTTATCGCATACCCCTTATGTCTGATTCCCAGCAATGGCTTTCTGCTTTTCCAGAGCCAGCTGACAGAAGTTACTAGGTCAAACGCTCATTTAGGGACACTCCGCTACCAATGAATATACCCTAGACGCACACATAATCGGACACCGTGGAGAGCGCTGTTTAATTTATGAAGGCTCTCGAGAACGATGCTGGCGTATCGGGACTGGATTTTTGTCTTGAATAAAACATGAGACGTGTGTTCACGTGTGTTCAGTTTGGCCCCATTAAAGATTACGAGACTGTAAAGTGGACTCTTTCAACTGAATGGTCTACCTATAAGGTATCAGTGAGAACAGCAAAACTCCCCTAAAGACCATCCTTAAGGAGTAGCTCTTTAACTACTGGCCGGAGTATCCCTGGTAACGGTAGCACAATAGCGTAGTTTTTGCAGTTTAAAAAAAAAAAAATTTTTTTGACCTTGCTATTTAGCACCAGACAGCTTCATTTTTTGGGTATATTTCTGGTGTATTTCTCCAACCGAGCATGTTTTCTGTAGTTCCATTGACAGTAATTTATTTGAAATGGTCTGTCTTGGAGCCCCTTACCGACTGTAGTTATGAAATAGAAAAGTAGGACATTGGAGAGTGGTAAGAAGCACGCCGACGAAACAACTAGATTTTATGAAATTATAAAAACTAGCTGTTCTCTTTCGGCTGATAATTACAGAGCATCGCGTACAATCTTCAACACAGAATAGTTAAAAGAGTCGTCTAGAATGTTAGGATTACAGTCCATTTTAAAAGCAAGAGGACAACGCCGAATGGAATCCAAAAGTAAGTGCGTGGAGGATAATTTCGGCATTATTAACCAGGTCAGGTTTTTAAACATTTCCACTTCGGGCAAAGCGCTTTACTTTTCTGGCACCCAAATGGGGTGCTGTGACTTGGTCCGGCGGTTTGCGCACAATGAAATTGAGTTAATCGGTAGGTACTATTGAGCTGTCGGTGCTCCGGTTCAACAAGACTTTTTTTTTGTCCGATACTGAAATGAATGTCGAAGCATATGTGCTCACACTACTGGACCATTAGCACAGGACATCGGAGAGAACGCACTTTTATCTTCCAACAGGCCTCGGTAAGAAAGATTAATTAAACCCCCCCCCCCCCCTCCATTTTGGCTGGAGGGTTTTTTTTTTTTTTTTTTTTTTTTTTTTTTTCTTCTTTCATGGTTCATTTGCATCAATCCCCTGAGAACACTCCACGTCTCTGGGGCTCTTTGGTTTTAAATGAAAATGGCGGGTGTGTGTGCACTAAATAAATGTCCATCTTTTAACGCTGCACTAACACTTTGGGAACCTGGTACGAAGCAATACTGAATTACACATGTCCAGAAAAACGTTTACCAGCTGGCCTGTACTGTACTTTTTGTGTACATACCGGCCAAGGAGACGATGTAAGCGGTACACGGTATACAGTGGTGTGCAAAAATGTGGGCACCCCTGGTCAAAAAGCCTTTAATATCTAAGTGAACAGAAGCGAACCTGGCCTCTAAATGGTACAACGTTAAACACGACACATTACTTCACATATTATTTCTTTACAGTTTCAACATAATACAAAAAGGGAGAAAGGCCCTGTGCAAACGTTTGGAAAGCCCTGTCAGTTAGGACTTTGTAACTCCTCCTCAGTCTCATGTTTAACCATTTAGAGTTCACGTTTGCGTTCGATCACATTGTAACGTTGTTATTGAAACATACGTTTAAATCAGGGCTGCCCACGTTGTTTGTAACCTGCTGTACGTATATTCTAGGTGCACATCTGTGTATAACCTGCACTCGTTCCTCATTGTTCTGTGAACTGAAATGTTAGTTTGAAATGCATGACGAGCAAAGAAAGGACAAGGGCCTTCCACATGCGTCCCTTATTTGGATTATTTTAACTCCGCTAATGCTCACGTTGTACAAAGAATAGAGGTATTAGCAAGGGTACTAATCATGCAAGCTATCTAGATAAAGCTATGCCACGAGGCGTCTCTAACCAGTTTATATATACAGTATATATTATTAAAGGTTTTAGTGGTTGGAGATGGTGACTAGCATAGCTGTATGTCTTCACAAGCTACACCAGACTTGGTGAGAAGTTGGTTGGATGTCTGACGGGTTCTCTTGGTCTGCCTGAACCATGAATCTCCGAATGGTGAACTTATTGTGGAATAGGAATAATGTATGATAATTGTATGAAGGATCTGAGATTACAGAGGGGAGAATGTTTTGTAATGTTTGGTGCTGGTGTTTTGGGAGGTGGGTGACACTGTTTGGTTTTGATTACCGGTTTTATACCTGCAAAATGCAGTTGATTGACATCATTGTCAAATTCGTGAGGAATGACAGCAGTGTCCGCTATCGTATCCTGAACTGATATGCCACTTGTGTGCTCTCCCAGTCTGTTTTCCTTAAAGCTAAAATTGTGACCCCCCCCATCCTAGCAGCGAAAAACCCAAATCTCTCTCTTCTGAAACTTTCCCAATAAACTGGAATGATCCGTTCTGATATGAGTATGCCACATCCATGCTTTCTGTTAATAAAATAAAAATACACAAATAAATGGGTTAAAAAAACAAAGTGTGATAGATTTACAGTCACTCCTTGAGTAGTGTTAGTTCTTAGGTGAAACGATGAGAGGTTTATATATGAAATATTATTTGCGTACAATCAATATTTTCTAGGCTGCTCTGTGATATTGTAGTGTATGAATGACTGTATATATGTAATGATATTTAAAAAGAATGAAAAAGTAAACCAATGTTTGGGGTTTATGTGGATGTTTGCCATTTTCCTTGACTTTGCCCAGACCCTTGGAATATGGCAATTACTAGTACACACAAGGAGATTAAAAAAAACATGTTTTCAAAAAAAGCCGTGTCCTGTTGTCTTATTTGCAGGGTGTTTTTTGTTATTATTGTTACAGCCATTTAGCAGACGTTCCTATCCTGTGCAATTTGGACAACTTTTCTTTTTTACGTAGTACCCATAAATACAGCTGGATACATACTGAAGCAATCCAGGTGCGGTACTTCACTCAAAGGTATAACGGTTGTAGCCTACCTGACAATCGAACCTGCACATTTAGACAATACAATCCCAGTTTCGGGTCTTTATTGGAAACTCATCCACATTCATGCCTTTCAGTGCTGCGATACCAGTTCTGACCACACGGGGAAGGGGGGCTTTTTGTTGTCAAACAGAAAGCAGCCCGCATAGTTTCATGGCTGTATGCTTGCTATTGAGCCGATTCTGAGCTTAACATAACTGGAGATCCATATGGAAAGCGTGTCCGGCATACTCGTGTTGCCAGCTGTAATTTTATAATGTTATCAGTGGCCGAATGTTCTAGCCGAAGCCACATGAGTTTATACCATCATTACACACACGGGTAAACGATCTACTGCTCAGTTTTTTTAACGAACATCTACGTATTAGCCTAATGTCCATTAGAGTACACCCTCAACGTTGGAGAGGCTACGTTTACCTGCACACAGGCACAGAACCAGAACCAGAACCAGTAGACTAGAATTTGCATGTTCAAATTCACTAATACCGTGGCTAACTGGTTCTTATTGTAATTGCATGTATGGATGTGTACATACGCTCGGCCAATCCCCAGATCAATGCATCTTTTGACGGAGTTTACAGTCCTGTGTCGAGGCCTGGCGCACAGGTGAGTGGGCGGGTACCTGTGATAGGGGGCGGGCCTATGTGCAGCGGTAAAGAAGACGTGGTTTGAGTGGAGCGGCTGAAAGTGTTTGGTGCTCTCTGGTTAACATGGATTACATCTACATGAACAGCGAATTGAAATAAACTTTTATCATCGAGGGATCTCGGGTTCTGCGCTGGTACGTGTCGAATGTTTGTGCAAAATATGATAGGCCTACACTTATGAGAAATTATATATTTTGTAATTGTCTATTTTTGTAATTAATAGTAGTTCGGAGTTATGTCGGTTTGTGCCGGCACATAGCCGGTATGTGTTGCCTTCCGTCTGGGTTAAATTAATTGGTCACAGTTTTAAGATCCAAGCCTATCATCTTTACATTGTCTGTGTTTAGAGTGTCGTCATTTCACCATCTTTGTTTGTTTAATGGTTGCAGTAAATTGGAACAACAGTTAAGAAAAAGGATGTTAAATTGTTCCTTAAACTTATTTTTACATTTTGGCCATTTGCTGATCCACTGCATGGTTAAAGGGGAAGCGCTCATCACTTTGTCAATCTCACAGTACATTATCTGTCTTTCGGACATGTCAAAGGCCAGTTTCAGTTCAGTACAAATAGCCTAGTATGTGCTATAGTCTAGCATGTGTCCAATTTTTTAAAATCGCAGTTGAATGTACAGCCGATATGTGTGGAATAATTTGCATTGCAGTCAAACTCTATTTATTGAGCAAAGTTGGCATTCTGTAACCACAAATGAAAATGAGGGATAATTTGGCTTAGCCTATTGGGCTGTGGCGTAGGTTATTTCGGGCTATAGGCTTGCATACATTATTGAAAACTTCGCAAAATCCTGACAGCATGGAGGAATTTCGACTTTGTGGTTGTTAAAGTTGTTGTTCTGTCGCCAATATTTCCACTTAAGGCCTTTATGCTGTACGTACTGTTGGGTTCCAAAAAAGCATTTTACGGGTTCAAGGGGGCCAACAAATGTCCGCGGTACAGTCTATCTTCTTTTTTTCTTTTTTTTTTTTTCATTCTCCACCGCAACAGCATATTTTCTTAATGCGCATAAATTTAAAGTGTCTATAAATGTACCGATCTATCTAGTAGAATTGTTTCATATTTTGCCCGTAATTATTCCAGCAGGCTAGCTGAAAGCAAAAGTATGTGTGCGCTCTGTGTTACAGAGCAGGCTAAAGATTATTATTCCATATGCTTCTTTGAAAACGCATAGAAGCTATATGCTCATGTTAACACTGGAAGGTTTATTGTGTGGTCATTACTGATGCCAGGCTTTTGCTGTCAATGGAGCAGTTGATTTTGTTAAAATTTCTGAGGCACATGGCACCATTCCTTTTCACCGTCTCTCCACTCTGAGGAAGCTTAATGTCCTCGTGTTTAATGTGAATAACATGCTGTACAGCCATCTGTATATTCAAATAGTTCTCTTATCTTGGTATTCGGAGAAAGGGGTCAGTCTGAGCGGCTCGTGACTTGACTTGAGAAATCTAAAATATGCAAATTGGTATAGACCGCTGTGGCCAACAAATGTTTAACTTCTGGTTTCCATGATGAGCGCTGATGTCGGTGGCCTATAGTGTCCTGAGGAATTCTATCAGCAGCCTACAGTATCGTACACACGTCTCTCTGATCACCATGACTACGCTGATAGACACGTTTTGTAATCAGCCTTACAGAAATTCATTATACTGCGATAAATGGTAATTATGTGAACAAACACAGTTTTTGAAAGGCCTACATGCAAGAAAGAAAATGGCTTGAAAATACATTGCAATTTCTAAGTGTATACTGTTAATAATAATTGTTAATAATGCCTATATTTGCCCGTATGTTGTGCTGTACAGCAACACATTTTATTTTGATCTATTTTCAGTATATTCTATTTCTGCAAGGGCTACAGTGGAGTACTGGTCAGCAAACGGTGAACTTTGGTCAAGGATGCCGTAGAATCCTGTCTTGACCTCATGGGTAATTTGCTCATTTGTTTTTGCTTATTCGCAGGGTAGAGCTGAGGAAGATCAGGGAGGGATACTGAGAGCGACCTCAGCCTTGCATGACCGGGCTCTTTAACGCCCTTTGACTCTTATTGGAGTTATTCTCCTGGACACGCACAGTTTGGACTCTCCAGTTCTGAACGGGAGAGTTGAGAGGTGCCTGTGGCCCCACACCTCGATCTCCTGTCTGTT
>NC_083766.1:57313493-57350993 GCF_963514075.1 Conger conger
TGTACCTGTTGCTTGTGCCTGCGAGCAGTGGAATTCACATGCTTTACTTTAAGAGCTATTCCCTAATACGGAGTTACTCTTAAGTTCCGTATTTAAGCGTAATTGCATGTCACAACATTGGTCAGTCTACGTCTTAATAGCCACTGGGGGGTCACAAAAAAAAACCGTGTTCACTCGTTAATTAGGCTGAGAGCGCAGAGTTTGCTCTCCGCTGTTATGATTGGCTCGTCTCTGTAGCGTAGCAACCCCCGCAGCTTAACTTTCATTGACATCAGGACGGCCGGTTTCATCTGCGGTTTCGTGAGGTTTTTGGAACGGAGCCTACAATGCACTGTGTGATTCACGGAGTTGAATGCGGGAGAGGCTGGAGGTGGCTTATGCTCTGTGCTCCGTTCAGCGCACGACCAGTAATTAAAAATATACGTGTAGGCACTGAAACAAAACACAATTAACTTCCATATTCCGACCTGTGTGGTGACATTTTTTAACAAGGGGTCGCTCGTTAAGCGAGTCAGCAACGCTCCGAAAGTTTGCGGAACCGCGGCTCTAATTAGCCTGCCGCTGTCGCTTAGCAACTGTGATGGTCTGCCACATTCTTTGTCGTGCCATTGCAGGGCTGTCTTAACAGTGAAGAGAAGAGCAGCTCCCTCTTCTGTCTACTTAATGAGGAGTGTGGTGTGTGGTGTGTGTGTGGTGTGTGTGTGGTGTGTGTGTGTGATCTCCCAGTGTACAGATCAGAATACTTATTGCACTCAGCCTTCTGACTGGCACAGTATTCATGGCACAAATTGGCTACGTTTAGCCATAAACAAGCACATTGTTTGTGTTATTCTAACACCTATGTCCCTGGGTGTAAAGTGCGAACGAGCCCCCTTTGTTAAAGTGCAGTCGCAGTTTCTATAGACCCTCCAGATACACAGCGCCACGGTTTAACATTGAATGCTCTGAAACTCAGTCTAATGCATCTCATGAATATTTGTGAAGGGGTGTGGTCAGGTACAATGGTGGTGTGATGGATGTTGCGTACAGTGACACAGCACCTGAAACTGTTGATAAACTGGAACCTCCTGGAGGTAAGAAGCTAGCTAGCACAAGGAAGTTAGGGGACAGAAGTCCACTAACAACGGGTTAGTCTTATATAGTCTTATATACGGTCTGTAGCAGGGATGGACAAGGGGGGGGCTGTTTCCGAATGCCAAATTCTGTTCTTAATCGTTTAATTAGCCCAATCATCTAGTAATTTGGTCATTTTTAGCTATGTTTCTTGATCAAGTTCATGAGTGAGATCTGAAGACTGTTCCTGTGTCCCAACATGGAACATCTTATTTTGGTTTCATCTACAGTTAAACTAGCATAAGCTTATTTCAGACACTGCAAAAACAAAATATAATGACTTTTTTAGTCTAATATTGTGGCTTAAAATCTTAGGTATTTTTTTGCTAAATAAGATGGAAATATTGCCAATGAGGTAAGACTGTTTGACTCATTTCAAGATTTGCCAACGGAATAAGGATTGCAAATTCGAACAAGCTAATTTTGTACTAGGCTAAAACACTTGGGACAGACACTTTTTCCCTGTGGATAATTGGTGAATGTTGGGCAGTGTACTTGGTGACAACGAAAACCTGGATAAACAGCTTCCCTGCAGGAATGGAACTACCCTCCTCTGGCCTGTGGCCTGGTACTCATAGTCTTCTGTGGAAAAAATGTCCTGCTTCAGAATGCTGTTGAATGGATTTGTGAATGTTCAGATCCACCTCCTGCATGTGCAGTCGAAATTGTTTCGCATTAGCAACGTGTGCATGGTCGTTCTAGTGGAGGCCCTGCATGGCGTACTTCTCATGCCACTTCCAGGTTACTGCACAAGTGAAACCCTGACAGCCGAGGTCCATCTCAAAGTGACGTGTGAAGACCTGGTCACGACTGCACTTCCTCTCCGTGCCTCGCTCACCGTGGTTTCACAGCCGCAAAGTGGCTTATAAAAGATGAAAGAACGTTTTCTAAACGGGCTAATGGAGGCTCATCTAAAGGAAGTCGCTCCCTGATAAGAGTCGTTCTCTCCTGATAACCTCGGATTAAAGGTTAACGCGTCGGCGTGCCAAATCACAATGGCCGCGAGGGAGAAGCACCTTTTTAATTCCCACGAGTGCGATACGGAGAACAGCCATTGCGTAACCGCATTTCCAGAGTCTTGATCTCCCCTTCAGTCACTGCAGAAATTAAATGTCATTTTTTGTGTCAGATTATGTCCCCAGAAATAGTATTAGTTATTTTTAGAAAGATGGAAGCTACATCTAAGAAAATGGTTGTCCTTCATATGCCTTTTCCCTTGGGATGAAGTTCCCTTGAAGATGTTGAAATGTGATGAGTAAATATTGACGTCACTTGAATGTGGGGGACCTTTGAACTCCTTTTTATAGATTTTTGTTGACTTGGAGGTCAATGGTAAACTATTGCTTTTTCTTGCTGCTTTCGGCGCTTTTGATAGTCATGAGGCTCACCTGTGTGCTATTAAAGGATGCGGGATTAATACTTGCTCAAAGTACTCCTGAGCTTTAAAATGAGTTATGGCACCCACTAGCAAACTGGTCTTCATATTAGCCTGATGTGAGGGTGGTTGAGCTACTGAGGGTTTTGAACCTTCAGTAGCCCTCGCTAGCTGCCCTACATGGAGATAAGGTTAGCCCCTGGAGCTAAAACCAATGTTCCCATTCTCAGCCATGGGGTCCACCACATTCTGTAGCTAAAGTTCATACATCTACAAACTCTCCTTCATGTACACATGTAGCAAGATCCTTCTTAAGCTAGATTTTTACCTAGATTTTGTCCGTAAGGGCAAAACAAAAGTGCCCTCTCTTAACTTGTGGCTTTATTTATTTTTTTGATTTTCTTTCAGGTCTCCATTTTGAATGCCAAGAAGTGCATGAACGTTGGGATCTTTCTGAAGCAGTTTAAGAGGTAAGGGGCACTGTGCTCTACTTGTGTGGCAGATGAACTAGAAGGTCCGGCTCAAACCACAAACCATTCCCTGGAATTATACCCCTCTGTAAGTCAGTTGGCACACACAAGCACTAACTGCACAGGGATGAGATGTGATTGGTTAAATGGTGTTTTTATCGTAGTAGTAATTGTTCCAGTGATTTGCGTTGGAATGAATACCTACAGGACGGTCGAGGAATCCAGAACGCTGACGTCAAGTTATTTCTTGGTTAAACGGACAGAGCGGTCTTCTGTGTTGGAGAGGCTGAATCCTGTTGGCTGGATTTTTGCTCTAACACACAGCAGATGCGATAATTATGCACAATTCTGCTTTGCTGACTCATTTTATTTATTTCGCGGAAATGTAGCCGGCCCTGTTTCCTGCCGTCAGTCGGACCGTTTTATTGGACACAGGTCACGCCTGCAGGTGTGCTGGGAGCTTCAGGTAGAGGTGGCTGCAGCAGCCGGAGGGGTGTGTCCCGGGCCAGGAGTTTGTCAGGGGGGACGAGGGTGTTTTGTAAGTCGGGCTTGGCGTCCTGCGTTCGGTCATGAGTCATCCCGGAGCCCGGGTTCCTGAGAGCCGGCGTCACCCAGTCCCAGAGCTGGCCGATATCTGCACGGCTCTTACTGCAGACCCGGCTGCCTTTTCTTCTTCTCTACTTCTTAGGCTGCCTCTGTCCACCATTCGGTCAAATGCTTCACAGTGAATAGAGACACACACATGCGCACGCACTCACGCACATAGCCGAAAGAGCAGAAGTGATGCGTGACCATGCCTGCTTCTGACGCACATGTTCATGCATTAATTTGCCGTGTGAATTTTCATTGCGTTCGTATTCTTTGATTTGTCCCGTATAAAGGCGAGAACGGTCTCCGCGGTCAGTGCAAATCGTCTTTGGTGGAATGTCCTCTTCTTATCGAACTCCCCGCGGTGCCAATTACCCAGGGTGTGATTTCCGGAGCCTTATCTCGGGGTGGTTCCCTCGGTGTAATTTCAGAGTGATTTACAGTGGAATAAAAGCCCTTCCTGTCATCCCTCCCACGTTCGATTACTTGCGTTTCACTCAAATTTAACTCCCGTCTGACAGTTTGCTCCTGGGCTGCGGCTGGCATGAGGAAAAGAGAGAAATAACCCTGTCGGTCATGCGTCTCATTTCTGTCTGAGTTGTTTGTGTTTGTGTTGTTATCGAGTTGGAGTCCCAGCCCTGGCCCCGGAGAGCTGCAGGGTCTGCCATTTTGGTTTTCATTACATTACATTACATTACATTATTGGCATTTGTCCAGAGCGACGTACAGTTGATGAAACTATGCAGGAGACAATCCTCTACTGGGGCCTTGCTCAAGGGCCCAACGGCTGTGCGGATCTTATTGCGTCTACACCAGGCATCGAACCACCGACCCTGTGGGGTCGTACCTTAACCACTACACTACAGGACGCCCACACACTGGCCAGCTTTTCACACAGCACTAAGCGACCAGTTAAAGAAGCTTATTTGAGCTGACTTAACTGACCGTTTTTTGGTGTAAAATACTTATTGTTTTTTAAAGGAGTAAACAAACACCTGTGCACCTTATTGTTCACCAGGACTAGTGTCAGTTTAAGACCCCCTGATGAAATGATTGCACTGCTGACCAAAGCGCTGAGAGGGTTTGTTTTACTGTGCGCTTTGGTTTCCCAGTTCTTCAGATCTATTTCCGAATGCATTAAATGGGTGAAATTGTTCAGCAGCCGTGTTAAGATGCCTCCTGGCTGACCCGTGTGCTCCCCCTACAGGCCGATGCGGGAAATGGTGCAGGACATCCGGCAGGGGAGCTGGGCGAAGTTTGGGACGGGCAAGCTGAGGGAGCTGTCCAAGCACCTGCCTGAGGACGGAGAGGTGAGCGGCCTTCTATCCACCCTTTTGAAGTGTGAGGTCACAAACGTGTGATTCACAAAGTTCTTAACTGAGCATTCTGATGCTGATGTAACAATCACGACTCATGACTGAGAGCAATGAAGTTCAAGAACGCTGACATAGAACCTGGAAAAGCATTCCACAAATCTAAGGGTTAAAGCGGTTGCATTCCATTACTGGCATTTTAGCAAATGTTAATGTCCAGAGACTGGAACAATGTTTGTATTTTTTTTTTTCATAGTACCCAGTCATACGGCTAGATGTTTACTGAAGCAATACAGGTTAAGTGTGTTGTTTGAGGGTACAACCTCAGAGTTCTACCTGGGAATCAAACCTGCGACGTTTGGTTTACAAGGCTGGTTTTTGGACTGTTGCAGGTGTGCATGCATTGATTAGTTTAGGTCCATCGTGCTTGGCTCCTTATCAGTGTCGTCTTGTTGTTGTGTTTGCGTCTATGTTCAGGTGAAGCAGTTGCTCTTGTTCAGGGGGGACCTGTGCAGCCTGTGTGAGGTTGACTTGTTCATGGTGCTCCTGGTCCAGGTCCCCGGGTAAGTGTCCCACAGTAACCCTCTACATTCCAACGCCAACGTACACACAATAACACTAACCCTAATCCGGCTCTCCACCAATCTGTTCTGTTTTTCTGTTTTCACATCTAACCCTATCGTATTCCGGGTCGCTGTCACCTCAAACCCAATCGTATTCCAGGTCACTGTCACGTCAAATCTCGCTGTGTTCCAGGCCCCCCTTTGTGTCAAATCTGAGGGGTACTGCAGGTCCCACCCCCCCTAACCCCAAACCTCAAACCCGCATGAAAACACGGGGGTTTGCAACCTATGATTCCGATCGCCGTCGGTGTGTGAGTGTGTGTATGAATGGGTGAATGGAGAAGCATCAATTGTACAGCGGTTTGGGTAAGTTTATTGTCCTTTTATGGGAGCATTTATGTCTCTGTACCTCAGCATAAACAATGCACAGAAACACAGTTACGCGCATTGTATTACATCTTAAATAGAACTGCATGTCACAATGAATTGGGGAGATTTCTTGATGTGGAATGGCCGTAGGAGTGGAGCATTTGGCAGAGCTGTGTGTATTGTAATGCACTTGGAATCGTATATACCGACGTGCTTATGGATAGTACTGTATTGTAATGGTCTTGTGATTGTGATTTTTGTTTTGCTGCTCTTCGACCCCGTCTTGGCTAGGTCTCATTTGTAAAAGAGGTTTTGATCTCAGTGTGACGTCTTAGTCAAATGAAGGTTATACGTGAAGCTCTCTTCCTTACCGCTCAGTCAACAGCGCCTCCTACAGGATGTGACGCGGGCGGATCGGATGCCGCACCTTTGCCAATGACATGTGCTTTGCATGTAATGGCCTGTAATGGCATGGAATGTGCATACAGATACACTTCAGGCTGTATATTGAGGCTTTTCTAAAACCTGCTCCCCAGATTCTAACACTGTTAATAGTGATTATGGATGATGTGCACCACACCCTGTTTTCAGGTATTTGGATGCTTAAATATGAAATATAATTTTTTTTAATTATAATTCTTTTTTTTTTTTACAAACTGAACCCCCTCCAAAAACCACTTCTGTATTTGACATATAATTTCCTGTCTCTACTGTGGCTGTATTTTTCCAGTGTATACCATTAATATATACAGCTATGAGCCGTCCAACTTCCAAAAACCAAAGAAATGCTGACACATCACGCTCCGTGCAACTGGAGAACACATCTGAAAATGATAATGAATTCTGCCGCCACTCAAATGAACCAAAGACAAACTCAAGACGGTTGAAATGTCAGGGATTGAGGAGTGCTTTTATTTGGAGTGAACCCCGTTGTTTTGACTTGGCCTGTTGTTATAGTGTGCATTTACTTGGCTGATGCACACAGCGCTGATATTAATAATAATTCAGATAAATGATATTAACTGTGCCTCCAGTTATGAAGCTCGAATTCGCTGCCAGGTTCTCAGGGAAGAGTTCTTCCCCCTCGTCGAGGAAATGGAGCAGTCCATCGCCGTCATGACTACAGCCGCTAAAGGTAAGGCCTGCTCTGTCCGCCATTGTTCCGGACCCCAGAGAATGAGTGAATGTTTAGAGGCCTACCCTGTTCCTGGATATCTACCGTCCTGTAGGCTTTCGCTCCAACCCTAACAATGCACTCCTCATTCAACAGCTAGAGCAGGGCTGCCCCACCCCTGCTCCTGGATATCTACCATCCTGTAGGCTTTCATTCCAACCCCAACAATAAACACCTCACTCAGCAGAGATCTTCTCAACCTGCTATATTGGTAGAATCAGATGTGCCAAATTAGGGTTTGGCAGCTCTGGTGAGAACCTACTGGCTGGTAGATCTCCAGGAACAAGGTTGGGCAGCTCTGGTTTAGGGTGAAAGTTGCCCCCATTCCTCTTTGCTTAACCCATGGTTGTCAAACTCAAGTCCTGGAGGACCACAGTTATTATTAAGAGTTACTTGCGCGTTCCTTTCAGCCAGCCACCAATTAACGCCCACAGAACAAGATGGATTGGAAGGTGGATTCTTTAGCCTTCCCTCTTTATCAAATTAATCAGTGATGCTGACACACTGTAAACCAGCAGACACTGCAGTCCTCCAGACTGGACTCTCACACTTGTGACTTGAAACTCCATAACTCTATTTTAGGAGAAAAATTGAGTGATAGGATTTTGGGTTGGGAAAAAAATAATTCTTTTGTTATGCATTTGTGCTGTAGAGCAGATGTAAAAAGTAACTGCAGGTTTTTTATTCCGTGTGTTGACATGAAACTGTTTGTAGTACAAAGCAAGGCTATAATTTTAGACCCAAGTTCTAGATTGATAGCTCAAACCTATAATGTCTGCAGACGGAACCATATCATTTTAAGCTCCTGAATTGTCTTTCTCTGTTGCCATGTGGCAAACCTCTGCAGAGAGGTCAGTAGGCTGCAGCTTGGTGCTATCGCACAATTCCGCTCGTTTGCAGTTTCACTCAACACAGGCTTTCTGCACGGCTTTTTTGGAATGCTTTCGCAACATTCCAAGTCAAGTGTTCTAGGACTCCATTGCTCTCAATTGCCAGTAGTGACTGTGACATCAGCATTGTTATGTTCAGTTAAGAACATTCTAATCACGTACGTGTGATCGCACACCTTTTAAAGGTTAATTGGCCTATTGAGAATGGCTTCCCACTAGAGGTAATGTGTGATACACCTGTGCGTCTGTCTGAGGTCTGTCTGTCTGTCTGTCTCATCCGCAGAGCTGCTGGACTGCGATGACCTTCACTCCATCATCCGCTTGGTCCTGAAGGCGGGAAACTACATGAACGCCGTGAGTGACGAAGTGACCTCACTCCGTAACCGAGTGGCTTTAGGGGGGTTTCCACGGAAACGGCGCTCAGCTGAAACTTAGCCTTAATTGCTATGAGTTCCCTTGGCTCTTCACACACCCTTTTTTTTTTTTTTTTTTTTCTTTAACAAAGGAAAGTTAAAGAAAAAATGTTAGCAGTTTGTAGTGATTTAAAGCATGCCAATGCTGCTCTTAGATGGAAATGACCCTCACAACTTGCAAAGATCAGGTGTTTGTGCTGTGTTGGCATTTGTCACAGTAACACGCCTTCTGACCATTAACCCAAGGAAGGCCGCCCTAGAAAGGACAGAAGTTCCCGCCCTGTCAACGTGTTTTGTTAATCCTACCGTGTCAGCATCTCAAGGGAACATTATGGCCTATAGGGTTCCTATGCCCATGGTGCTTCTAGGGCCAAACCCCTTCTGAAGCCTGCTCCGCTTGCCACCCCCATCCCCCTGAATCTGCTGACCGGCTCTGTCTCTCCCTCCCGGGCCGTCCCGGGCTGCAGGGCGGGTACGCGGGGAGTGCCGTCGGGTTCCGCATGACCACGCTGCTCAAGCTGGCGGACACCAAGGCCAACCAGCCCGGCATGAACCTGATGCACTACGTGGCCATGGTGAGGCGCTGTCGAGCGTTGGAACAGAACGAAGAGCCCCCTTCATGTGCTGTGATGTAACCTTGTACGGCTTCTGCTACAGGTTCTATAGACCGAGGGTGTCCAGTCTTATCCAAAAAGGCCCCGTGTGGGTGCCGGTTTTTGTTATAGCTCAACACTATGAGTCCTGATTCAGCTAATTAACTAATGGTCTTCATTCGAATCTGTGACGAGTACAGTCCGATATATTAGTGCTGGGCAAAAACGAAAACCTGCACCCACACCGACCCTTTTTGGGTACAATTGGGCACCTCTTCTATAGACTCCCCAGATGTTCACCTCCATAGCATTTACCTTTTCTGCTGGCCTGCTGCTGATGCCAAACGACATGCAGTACAAACCAAGCGTCAGTTGCCACGGTATTGTACTGTACGCAGCAACCAGTTTTAGTTGAAACATGGGTGCATCTGATTTGTTCTTAACAGCAGCTGACCAGTCTTGATCAGTTTGTAGAATCTGCTGTTCCCGAAGTCTGTTTATAATGAGCAAAATTAAGTAAAATATATTTTGCTTTTTCCCCGCCACCCGGCTTCAGCAAGCGCAGGAGATCGACGCGACCCTCCTGAAGTTCCCCAATCAGCTACCGAGCATCGGGGCGGCCGCAAGGTATGGACATCTTTATTTAACGGTACAATAGGTAATTTTGGACTTCTAATGGTCAAGAGAGGAATTGCTGCAACAAACCCGCTCAAACCACTACACTGTTTATCCCGCCCCTTCTCTGTGAACACCCTAAAGTTGAAACGCCATTGGCTGTGGCAATTGGAACCAATGAGGTTGCACAGCTATATGATGTTTTGGTACAGAGTGCCGGCCCGTCAACTGCATATTTTGAAACCCGAATTTAAAGACTATAAACACAGGTAGTCAACATCTCAGTGAGCCTTTTTCAATGATAGGAAGGTTTATGACAATGTTTTAACACAAAAATCTTACCTATGGTACCTTTAACGGTTTCTGTCTTTGACCTGATCGGTGTAGCCGCTAGGCTCGGTGACTGTAGCTGAGCTCTCTTGCCTCCCACACGTAGGATCCAGAAGCAGGAGGTTGAGACGGACTTTAAGAGGGAGGTGGAGAAGGTGAAGGAAGCGAAGGAGGACTCTTCCAAACACGAGGACCTGCGGTCGCAGATGGAGAGCTTTCTGAAGGTGAGCTGGATGCACGTGGACTGAACGACCCTCGGGTGCTAAAGAGCAACAAAACACATCTATGTTTCCCGCCAGGGGGAAACCTCCGCTTTCTGTGTTGTGTGAGACAAACGCAGATCTCACTGGAGAATTGCATATAGACAACGCTGCATCACTGTCGATGTTTGCTTGCTAAGATTCAGCCTAAACTATTATTATGTCAATTGACATAATTATGACTGTTCTTCCCACTAGGGTTTTTTTAGCAACCGTTAGGGGTAGCCCTGCTCTAGCTTTCGAACGAGGTGTGTTTTTGTTGGGCTTGGAGTGAAAACGTACAGTATGGTAGAGCTCCAGGAGCAGGTTTGGGCAGTCGCTGTGTTAAACCAGTGTCCCCGTTCTCATGATGTTTCGGTGTGAATCTCTCCCCCTCCAGACGGCCGAGGCCCGGCTCGCTGAAGTGGAAGTGTCCCTGCAGGCTCTGGACTCGGCCAGTGACTCTGTGGCCGAGTTCTTCTGCGAGGACCCCGGCCAGTTCAAAATGGAGGAGTGCTGCTTCATCTTCCACTCCTTCTGCGAGAAGTTCACCAGGGCCCTCCAGGTGAGGCCCCAGATCTTTCCTCCCGTTCTCCTACAGTGTGTTCTCTCCATTTCTCCATTTCTCCATTTCTCCATCTCTAATGATCTATCGATCAGTCCTTGTTTTTCCTGGGTACCATTTACAACAATACAAAGCCTTCGGGCTGAAGTTTCAATGGATGGATGGATGGAAAGTTCTGTGGTTGGCAACCCTGGTCCTAGAGTGCCCAAAACGGTCCTGGTTTTTGCTTCATCCAAACCTGTAACCACGCAACTCGGTTAATTTTAATCGGGTTTAGTTAATGCTGGTGACTATGGGCTGGAGGAACTCTATTCAAAATGTTCAGGCTCAGAAGTGTAATTATATGTCAAAGTCAAAAACCAAAAACTGCACTGGCACTCCAGGGGCAGGGTTGCATACTTCTGGTCTAGTTGATTAATCTCCAAGGGGAAATTCACACCGTCACTAACAGCGGGCATCCGTGGATACACGACTCATCTGAACGTGTAGGCTCTAGGGTGTAGGTAGTATAGGATGTGTTTTAATGGGAGAACTAAAGGGAACTTTTAATCTTGGTTTTTACGACCCAAAGCCAAAGTTCACGGCTCTTTCCCGTTTGCGGGTCCTGTGCAGGAGAACCGCGTGCGGGACTTGGCGGAGCTGAAGAAGAGGCAGCGGCTGCAGAACACCGCCAAACGGCGGTCCGTGGCCACCTGCTCCAGCCTGGACCGCGACCGGGACCTGGAGGGCGTGGCCCTGGAGTCCGTCCTGGAGACGTTCCTGACCGGCCGCGGGTCCCGCCGGCGGAGCGGAGCGGGGAAGGCCTCCGTGGGGCCCGACCCCAGGGCCCGGCCCTTCCGGGACCGGCTCAACGGGTGGAATTCCGCTCAGGACCTGACCTCGGGAACGCCGGGCCCGCCGGGGGAGGGGCCGCCGCCGTGCGGCTGGGGCGAGGCCAGAGAGCGGGCGGCGAACATCGCCGACAAGACCACCCCGAAAGGGCGCGGTCGAGCCCCCGACCGCAGGAGGAAGACCGACTTCTGCTTCAACCCCGCTGGACGCTCCTCGGCCCCGTCCTTGGTGGTGGAGGAAGACGAGGAGGAGGAGGATGAGAAGGAGGAGGACGAGGGGGAGAAGGAGAACGAGGAGCAGGTGGAGAGGATGAGGCAGGTGTCGCGGCGCGTCCTGCGCTTCCAGAGCAGCCGGGAGAGCGTGTCGCCGGGCGACCGGCGTCCACTGGACCCCCCGCAGGGGCTGGGCGGAGCCGGCACCTCGCCCCGCCCCCGCGATGGGGAGTTCCCGTTCTCTCCCTGGACCGTCCTCAGCCCGCGCCTGACCCCCAGAGCCGCCACCCCCTCCAACGGCCTCAACCGCCGGCACTCCCTCGCCGTCCCGCCCTCCGTCTCCCCGGGCAACCGTGAACGAAGGCCCGCCCCGGCCGTGTCCCCCAGGGCCCCGCCCACCCCTCTGGCCGCCGTGGGGAGGATGAAATCCCTGGACAGCTGCCTCCCCTCCCCCCCGGCCACGCTGCCCTCCTGCCCCGCCACCAGGACCGCCACCTCCCTCCCCGACCGCCTCGCCCCGAGGGTTCCTTCCAGGGCCTCTCCTCCCAGAGTCCCGCCTGCCTTCAAACTCGGTGACTTCTTCCAGAAACGGGCCAATCAGGGTTTGCTGAGAGCCGGGCCCGACAGACAGGGCGGGTCGGCCTTGGTCTCCTTCTTCAAGCGTTTGGGAGAGAAGCACTCGTGACTTCCTGCTGCCGAAGCGCTTGAGTCCTGAGGGCCCGGAGACGCTGGTGAGGTCCAGACCGTTTAAAAAATATATATATATATATATATATCATCTTTCAACCGGTTTTCATTTCTGAACCCAATACTGTTGGTATACTGTTTTTCCTTTTTGGGGAACTGTTTTTAATGGAGCCAAGGTAAATGTGCACTTGCTTTGGTGCCCATCGGTAGAGCGTGACTGAGTTAATCGATGGATTGTGTTGAAGGGAACATGTTTAGCAGTGGAAAACCTTCAGGGTTCCTGAAAGGTTTTTTTAATTTATTTATTATTTTATATTTTTTCTGAAAAGGTGCCTCAATTAGTTTAAAAAAGACGGGTCAAAAGGTTTTAATAAAGTGTGGTGTTCCATCATTCTCTGTATTTGGATGAAATCATTTTCTTTTCTCTCCTCCATTTAAGGATGTGTTTGTGTAGTTCATTCTTAGATATGGGGGGAGTGATTGTGAGAATATGGAAAAAGTGATTTCTCTCCCTCCCGATGTCATCGTCAGAAGATTGTAGAGGGCTGTTGAGGACAGCTGGCTGGAGCCACTGAGGACACAGTTCTATGGTGTGTACATTTTTCATACCTGACAGTATGCGGTTATTTGGGAATTTTTCATTTTTTCACTTGGTTGAAGCAAAATGAAGCACTTTAAAATTGGCCAGAACTCAAAGGTCTTCCCCCACCTCTCACTTGAGAGAGAATGAACAGATTGAGACGTGTACGCTTGTGTGTCACAGTTAAATCGGGGGAATATATTCATGCTCACGCATTCTACGGTATCCTAACAGAGGTGGCACCCATTTTCCTTTTTATTTTTTTATTTTTTTGGGGGGGAATTTCATAAAATCTGCTCCCCTGTAATCAACGTGCTACCTGTTTCATTAAAAAGCATTCATGTCCCTCCATTTTGTTTCCTGTTTTCCGGCCATTAAACGATTCTGATTTGCTTTTTGGCTGACAAGGGGTGATGTGACTTCCTGTTGGGAGTGCTGACCTGCGGTCTGTCCCCTTCGGTGTGTGGGTCCGCGAACGGGGCCCAAATTGGGTGATGTGACCTCCAGTGTCCCCTCCAGTGTCCCCTCCAGTGTGCACAGGGAGTGCACAGGGCCTGGGCGGGCGTGCGTGTCCGAAGAGACAGACGGGTGTTGTTTTCCATAACCCCGCCTCATCTATTATTGCTGATCCAAGTCCTGCCAGGACGAGGCTCGAACTCTCGATCTCTTTTGGCTCTCGCTGTGAGCGTGGGGGGCGGAGTGGGGGGGGTGGACTGGGGTTTTCTGTTCCGCCTTGTCTCCAGGGAAACGGTGTTTACTTGCAGAGTGATTTCATCGGGCCCTGGTGTCACAGGGAAGTAATACCCTCTGGAACAGAGCACTGTACACTAAAGACCTCTTTCACACAGTACACTGATCTCTGTCTCTTTTGCTTTCTCTCCCAGTCTCTAACTCTCCTTAACTTTCTCTCTCTCTCTCTCTCTCTCTCTCTCTCTCTCTCTCTCTCTCTCTCTCTCTCTCGCCTGAGCCACAGGTGAGAGGACTGCTCTGGTAACAGAAGAGGGATATTTCAAGTTTAGCTAAAACTGACTGATCACCTGATTTAGTAACACCACAACACCCCCCTACAGCTCCTCTGGCAGGTGAACATCAGAACACCTGAATGTGAACATGAATGTCGTACCTGTGAGAGAAAAGGGATGCCTGTCTGTGTCACTCACCTGTGAGCCTGGGCCATACGCACCTGCACAAAGGTGTTTTGGTCATGTTCTTATTGAGAGTTTTGGGTGACTGATTCTGAAACTGTCCCCACAAGTATAAATCCTAAGGGTGTGTACACACCTGAAGACCAGCGGTGTGGTAGGAGGTCCTGTGCCCCATCTGAAATAAAGCTGTGTGTGTGAGAGAGAGAGAGAGAGTGAGGGAAAGGGTGTGTGTGAGAGTGAGTGAGAGAGAGAGAGGGAGGGAAAGGGTGTGTGTGAGAGTGAGAGAAAGAGGGAGGGAGGGAGGGAAAGGGTGTGTGTGAGTGAGAGTGAGGGGGGGGTGTGTGCGATAAGGAAACATGATCAGGGTGAGAGGAGAAGGTTCTGGAGGGCAGGAATACAAAGAGACGCAAAGAGGGAGGGAGCGAGGGAAGGGGCAAAACTTGAGAGAAAGAACGGCAGTGTCCTGGAGGCTGAGGTCCTGAACGGAGCAGAGAGAGAGAAAGAGAGAGAGAGCGCCTCACTAAAGGAGAAGAGGATAGAACTGAGGGGCTGCAGAGGGAGAGCAGGAGGGTCGACTGGAGAGGTCAAAGGTAATTATGAACGTCCGGTGTAGATTTGGTTCTCTAGGCGGAGTGGCTGGTGGGTGTTATCCATACAGATATTATGGATACTGTATATATTTCTCTGGGTGTTATCCGGAGAGAAATATATACAGTAAACAAGTGAGATTTCATGTTGGGGATTTTGCAGAATTTCACAATGCGTTGACACTGATACAAACTATCCCTTTTAGTATGTAGATCTTTTTTTAAAATACACTGCAGTGATGTATATTTATAAAAAGTCTGCAAATTTACTGTCTCTTAATGAAAAACAAAAACACTTCTATTTGCCTAGTAATACTGAATGCCTGGGAGCTGCATCAGTGTTTTTATTAATGTTTAGTGTTTTTTTTTTTTTTAAAAGCTTAAACTGACGAATAAACAATGTGCTTGTTTGTGGCTAAACTTAGCTCATTTGTGCCATGAATACTGTGCAAGTCAGAAGGCTGAGTGCAATAAGTAGTCTGATCTGTACACTAGGAGATCACACACACACACACACACACACACACGCGTACACTGACTGCAGCATCAGTCATCCTGTTTGGATTCCAACGCGTCACATTTGAGAAGGATACTGTATTGTGCATTGAATTTCAAACTAGGTATATACTGGAGTAATGTCTCTGTTTCTCAGTGCTCACTGAGTTTCCAATGGCATGCAATGTTTATGAGTATTGAATAAATGATTGTGTTTGAACGTTCTCATAAACAAATTAAAAGGTTTTAAAGAGTGTTTCACATAAAGTGTTCTCATCTCACTGGAAGCCGTCCGCTAACAGACACAAATGAACCACTGTCTGTGTTGCATTGTCTGTCTGGTACATAAAGTCATTGATTTACTGCAAAGCATTCTGTAGTACTGTGGCACAAGAACCGTTTCACTGTTTCTGTTTTAATTTGAACAGAATACATTCCCACCATTTACAAAGACCAAACTCCACTTTTGTCTCCTGTAATCATACCAACTAAATTTTTTTTTTTTCACTGGAGCTGGACAAGAAAGTCCAATGTGTTCAATAAAATATGAATGCACACAAACACACGGCATGTTGGCATGCCACCAACAATTTCCCATACTATATTTATTAATAATTTACACTGCTACATTTCATGCTGACACTGTGCACTGTATGGCGTATCCCCCAGCATGAGGTGTCACTGAGTGAAACAGGATGTTGGTCAGCCTCGCAGCTAATTGCACGCAGACATGCCTTGCTTCGTTTGAAGTCGACTGGGGAAAGAATATGGAAATAATAACCCTGAGATTAAAACGAAACAAAGAATATGGGAATAATAACCCTGAGATTAAACGAAGCAAGAATGAAGGCATGGGGCCTGATATTCCTGATTGGAGCCAAAGTTTGAAGAGAAGACGATCTTGGATGGAAATCTATCGGAAAAGATCTAGGAATATGCGCGTCTGGTAATCCAGAGTACACTTTTAAAAACGATTATGCTTGAATTATTTATCACAACCTATTCATATATTAGGATAGTTTTAACATAGGTTTCAAATTATTCTGCTTGTTACATTACATTACATTAATGGCATTTGGCAGACGCTCTTATCCAGAGCGACGTACAGTTGATTAGACTAAGCAGGAGACAATCCTCCCCTGGAGCAATGCAGGGTTAAGGGCCTTGCTCAAGGGCCCAACGGCTGTGCGGATGTTATTGTGGCTACACCGGGATTAGAACCACTGACCTTGCATGTCCCAGTCATTTACCTTAACCACTACGCTACAGGCCGCCCTTGTATATTGCGGTTGAAGAACATTGCCAATGGGTTGTATTATCAATTCCTGTGAAATTATGACCAGGTGCATGGAATAGGGAAATTATACTAAATGCATAACCTTTGAAGTGATCCATTCACTCTTGGGTTGAGGTGTTGAGAAAACACATTCAAGAGCCCAGTTTCTCATCGACGCCAACAAGCGCAAACAGAGCTTTTCCTGCTGTGTATCCCTGAGGTTAAACGAGAAGCCTTGAAATAAAAAAATGTACATTTTATTTCTGTTAATTTCGGTGGCCGGTGCCAGTTAATTTGTCACCCATTGGCGGGGAATACTGACAGTGTTAGATTTAGCGAGCAGTTTCTCACCGACGCCAACAAGCAAACACAAAGCTTTTCCTGCTGGCTCGGGCGCTGCCTGTGTGGACTGAAATATATCGATGTTCGATGCCGCCGGATTGCATTCGCTCCGTCATAGTAACCTCCAACCCGAAGATGTTTGCAGCTTGGGCGTGAAATATGAGGCACTTGAAGAGAGCTGTCAGCCTCACTATTCAATTAGAAACCGCAGTTCCAAGGCCTTATTGCCTGTGTGTTGGCACTGACACTATCGCAGAGAAACGCATGAACACCGTGAGTGAGTTCTGTGGTGGCTCTTTTCACACAGTGCCCGTTTGTTTAATTGGTTATCATGGTGCATTCGTATGTCACAAATCTTTGTAATATCTCTCTCCCCAAAAAATTTGTTTAACGTGGGCAGTCTTTCCTTTCTATATTAGTTAGCATATAAAAATGTTGCTGTATGATCCAGCACTCTATATCTTGTACAAACTGTTTTATTAAAAACATTAATATTTTGGGCTGAAAAATCCTTCAATTATATTAAATATTGCAGTTAGCTTGTATGCTGACTAACTGCATCCTTTTGGTTTCAACAAGGATAAGGATCCTTGATTTGAAGTAGGCTGCAATAAATCAGTGAACATCCTACTTGTCTGTATTTGTATTCTAAAATGAATCAGACCTTGTTTACCTCATTATTCTTGCTGTAGACTAAAATGTCAAATGGATATGTTTCAACTTGCCATTATTTTTCAATATGGTGCAAATCCAATATGAACTGTCAATGGAAATCAAAGTGTTTTGCATCCCAAATGAAGCAAGAAACCCATGTTAAAATGTAACGTGTTTCTTCTCACAAGTATATACTTGTGAAGGACAGTCATTTGAAAAATTCCCAGGAAAGATACACAAGAAAATGAAGTCATGTCGCATGATCGTTTTCTGACTGTTTTTGACATTTTTTTACCTCCTTTCCCCAGGATCTGATTTACCAACTCAATTCAGCAGCCATGTCTGCGAAGGTTCTTCAAGTACATCTTCAGGGCAATATTATTTTTAAAACGTTCCGCATCCTGGGTATTGAGTAGACGTGAAAGAGTCTCATTGTGTTTCATGCGAGGTCCACAGAAGAAAGGTTTCCAAACGGCTCCTGTGTCTCCAAAGTCATATCTCTTTTCCGTCACGTTCAAGTGTTCCTACGCCCATCTATGGTCGTAGCTTTCACACCTTTCACACCTACTAAAGTGTTCGATTGAGAGCAGATGAAGTTCCCATATGAAGCCGAGCCAAGAACTATTTTAATTGAGAGTGTAGTTTCAGTTCATCACAACAGACTTCAAATATATATATATATATATATATATATATATATATATATATATATATATATATATATGTGTGTATAAAATGTGTGTGAGGGAGGATGTGTCTTGAGATGCAGATGGCTTCTCAGAATATGTATAAAAATGATTGCTTTGACAGTAGTGGGAGGTCCAGTGGGTATGATATGCATTCATCCACCCTGGCCTGCTTCAGATGTAATTTTCTTGCGACACGGTGTCACTGTGCATCTCCGTAATGTCAAAGTGAAAATATATTTCTGCACATAGTTCTATATGCAGGGGGGGAAGTGAATACCTATTCTACCCACTGTATGCTGACCCTGCAGAGGTAGCTGATGATGCCTTGATGTACCTAAATAGTACCTGTGTTCCTGTTCAATGATCAAAGGGTGACATAATGTGTCTGTAGCAGGCGGAATTTGGCCCTTAGACCCCCAGGTGAAGAGCCTGGGATCTTGAATCTTCAAAAAGAAACTTGATCTTGGGTGATATTCTTTCTCACATGTCCCAACTTATTCAGAAAAAACCCTGCATTTCAATCGTACCATATTTCAGTGGATTTTCTGACTGTTGTCACCATTATTGTATGCTCTCCACACGGTTCTCCAGGGAATCTGGAGAATCTGGATAACTTGATAATGAAATCACGTTTTCAATCTGGTCATCTTTTTAACTCATACCTTAAAGTTTAATTACAATATAACAAAGACAGCATGTTACCTGTGAAATATTTATGTGTAAATGATCTAATTATGTGTATATATTCAGAAATTAGATTTCTGCTATTGTATTTTCATTCAATGTAGGCTTATATTTGAAGTGACTTGTAAGAATGATTTAATCTGTATTTCTTATTGGTCAGATTGCTTAACAACAGTACAAACAGGTTGAAAAACATACAGAACCAACTGAAATGTATTTAGGATTATCTGAATCATGAGATTTTAAAATCGGCTGTCGGGGTAAACAAAGATGGAGGATACGCTGATTTCCACAGCCTGCTGGTAGTCATATCGTTGTCTGCCACAAGATGGCGCCATTATTTTTTCCTCACAATGCAGTGCTGAGAACCTTGCGGGTGCATTGTTCCGTTTCTGTATTTAAAGTAACACGGAATGTTCTCATGGGAAGAGGTCCAACACACACAAAAAGCACAAAGAAAACAATTCACGGCTGCACAGTTCTCCGTAAAACGCGATTTCTAAAAACATGCAAAACAATATCAGAAATGCAGAGGTATAACGGGAGACTCTGTGGGGTTTACTGTAAGGTTGTGTTTAATGATGTGCTTAAAGCTGTTCCTTTTATTCAGGTTATAAAACCCTGCACTGGGGACAGCATCTAGGACACCTTCTGCTCTGAGAGTGACCAACCACCAGCGGGACAAAATGATTGGGTAAGCCTTTGGCAGCAGCAAGGGGGGTAAGGTTAATTAGCCTCCTATTCATTCCCAGGCCTCAGTCCTACTTTACTTTTTTTTTTTTTCCTTCTTTTTTTTTGCAGCCATGCGAAAGAGATTTGGGTAGAATTACTCGAGAAAGAAAACACAATTAAGACGGATACTTTTTTTTTCTACAGGTAGTATAATCCTGCGGTTCAGACACTGATTCAATTTCACTCCTGCAAGGACAGACGTGATTAATGTACTTCCTGCTGAATGAGATATCGAGATCCCCCCCCCCCCCCCCACACACTCTTTATGTTCCGTTCACTGTGTGTTTACCTCATTCGGCACTTTGTCGATAGTCCAACTGTGCATTCATACGCACGTTAGACACATATTAATGACTTCCTTTTTTATATTTATTCTGGCCGGATATATATGCGTAAATATAACCTACACAACATCGATAATGTTGGCCCCCGTACGGACTGTGCCGCCGCCCTCGACGGTCAAATCAATTTCCCCTCCGCAGGAGTTCTGGAGAACCGGCACGGGGACCATTAAGAACAGAACACATTGATTTAACTGTAAAAAAGGGGATGTCACCTGGAGCAGAAGAATCGCCCTCGTGGGGAGATAATGTAAACGTCTGCAGCTGGTCTGCTCTCTCAGCGTATACGGGGCGGGGAATGTGGTCGAGCAATGCTGGGGTGGATTTTCACCGATATCTGAAACAAAGTTCTTTCGTGCTTGTGTGGTTTGCTTTGCTTCTAAACTTGCTTCAAACATTCTCAATTCTCTGCCGTCCTCCGGGAGTGTTTTCGGATTTTTCCATCATCTAAAGAATTAAGAGTATTTAACCCTTTAAGGTGTGATATTCACAAGTATGTACAATCTTCTTAACCGAATGTCTAATCGAATTCTGATGTAATTATCACAAGCACTACCGGTGATTGAAAGTAATGCAGTTCCAGAACACAGGCAGAAAACCCACTCTTCGACAGGGTTAAGTACTGCTATCCGACCCAAGTCTGGTGCACCCCTCCCAGCGTACAGACAGTGGTGAACCGTGGCCTTCTCTCACTGTTGCCACAATGGCTGAGCAATCTCAGGAACTGAAATATTAGGAACTAATCCTCACTCTGTCCAGAGAAAAAAGGCACAAAAACCCAAATCCGTGTTCTACCGGGCACGACTGACAGGGAGACTCACTGCACACAGTGGCACATTGTGGCCGGTCTTATGTGGGTCAGAGACACAATGGCTTCGCAGTCCTCCGGTGGCCAGGGTCAGGGTGGGGTAAGGGAGGGTGCTAATCTCGAGCGGAGGGGTGGAGGTTTGGGCACGATGGAGGTCCAGCGGTGGGCAGTAGCACTCTCCGACCAGGCGCCAGCTCCACCTGCCACCTGCCCCCCAACCAGCACGTCGCCTCAACGTTTTCACGACGTTAATGCAATGTTAACAATACTGTTTGTGGTGAATAAAAAGGAACTAAACTTTGTAGCAACTTTTTTTTTTTTTGCAGTAGTTCCACGGCATTCCAATTCCATATTATAAATGTACGTTGTCTTTTTTTCCCCAAAGATGTGTTTGCAAACCAAAACAAATCATTAAAGTCGTGAGAAAACGACAGTTCACCAGTCAGCCTTTTTTAAGCTTGCAGAATGTTTTGGAAAAATGTGCTCTCTCGAGTTTGTTGAGTCAGAGACGTCTCTCATTTACAGCGCAGATGTAAGATTGTGTGGTTTGGGGTGGTAAAAAAAAGAGAAAAGCCACTGCAGGGTTGTTTTTTTTTTCCACCACAACAATGCGATGCTGCAATAAGGCTACGTGCTCACCGGGGGCCAGACACCTGGGGCTGTAGAGAGAGAGTGAGTGAGTGAGTGAGGAGTAAAACTGCGTGTTTTTAACATGTTCTGGAGGGGGAGATTGAGAAGCGAGTCGATCAGGTTTTCAAAGTGAGGCTTCTGAACAGACATGGGCTCATGCAGGCAGCCGTGACTTCAGGTTCGGTGCGCAGGGCTCTTCTGCCATCCAGTGTGGCATTGTGGGTAATATGTTGCATTGTGGGTTATATGTTGTGAAACGTCGCACAGACACGTAGGACCTCAGCACTCCGACAATGGTTTGTTGTTTTTATTACACTTCTTGTGAAATGTTGCAGAGACCAAATAAAAGTGGCATTTCGTTTTGTCCTCTGCCCTCAAACACACTTCAGAGATGGATAGAGTCGGTGTATTGGCTAAGATGTGAAGTCTTCTCAGCCTTCCATGGCAGTTCCTCTGAACACAGAGGTCATCCGAGTCACTGAGGACCTCGGCTCTCCTGGTAAACAGTCCAAAAATGGTTTGTTGCTTTTATTGCACTTCTTGGGGTGACCTTTGTAACCTCTTTGTTGCTTGGCAACAGTGAAGTGCACTCTGGGGCACCGCTGGGAGGGTGAGTGGGCGCTGGAGCAGCTGTTTGATTCGGAACTCGCTGAAGAAGAGTCCAGGCAGTCAAGCACTTCCTGGTTATTGCATCACTTCCTGTTTACGTTCTGGTGGAGATCGCCCAGCCAGCAAGCCACTATCAGACCGCCATCAGTGCCAACTGTACGCCTGCCAGTGTTTTGATAAGCGGCACTAAGGCGGTCCATCAGTGGCAAGGCCAGCCATTGACTGCCTTTTAAGAGCGGATCCTCAACTAGACCAGCCATTTCTGACAAAACGTGGCTTAAATAATGAACAATGAAAAAACAGCGTATTAAAATTCCGGAAATTGTGTTTGTGGTTGTAACGGAAACCAGCGTAGAGGAGGACCGAGATGGAGAACCGCTGATCCAGACCGCCTCGCCTCAACCATCAACGGATGTGACAACGAATGGGCCACAAACCGTGCTACAACCGCATGCCGGGAGACTGTGGATTCAGGGCAGTTATCAGATGACAGGAAATTGGATTGACCTGCTGGGCTGTGATTGATGAGGCGGAGTGAGATAGGCTCTGATATTGTGGGGAAGCCGTGATAGCTCCCATTGATTCGCTCTAATAGACCTCAGTCATTGTAGTGCTGACTATAAGAGACAATGACAGAGCTAGCCGGAGAGCAGAATCCGTCAATAACCCGTTAGAATGACTGTACAGATCATGAGACTCCTCATTCATATCGTGAACTTTGATCTGTGATTGATTAAATAATTGTCCTTGTGGTACTGAGACGTTATATTTATTTGCTTGCTTGTTATTTCACATCACAGTAACTTTGGTTTCAAAAATAAAAGATTTACTTGCGAAATAATCCCGCAAAATGCTGAATTAAGAATCAGGGAATTGTGGTGAAGACATACACGAATGTTACATTTCTAGAGATCGTGATATAATCTAATATCGATGTTGTGTTTCATCTCACTCCTTTCTGGTCTACAAGCATTTGAACTCACGTTAAAATGAATGAGCACCTGAGCCTCTGGGTGTAGTTTTTTCTGGAGCGGGTGGCTTCACACGGGGGCGTGTTTGTGGTTTTGTGCCGATGCTGTAAAACTGGGACTGTGGGGAAACGCGGAGGGAACGGGATGAAGAAGGAAAGATGTCCTCGTGACTCGTTTCCCGATGTCTGAGCTGTAAACGTTGCGTTTTGTCCTGTTGTAACGAGTCGCCCCTAAAGCTACACGCAGTCTCGAAACACTGGCTCAGGATGAGAGGTAAATCCTCTGGAGTGGCCAGAGGGTGGGGTGGGGTTCCCCAAGAATGGACCTCACGCGTCAGACGATCACGTGTGACCGGGCCTTGACTCTCTCGAAATGCAGCAAGACCCTTTCTGTTGATCTCAGCGGCAAACCGAGCTGTTTCACCCTGTCGAAGCCACTCTCACGAGGCCGATCGGAGATGGCTGCTCTCTGGAAGCCGCTCGTGAAAGCCAAGCTCTACTCATATTCCCTCGCAATATAAGCAGCTGCTAATCCAGACTCTGCTGCCAGGCAACCAGGCCTGCTATACCCCCAGTTTGCTGCAGGTAGTTCACACAGTGCTGAGGGGAGGGGGGGGGGGAGGGGGGGGGGGGGTTTGAGAGAAGACCATCTGCTCTCTGCGGAGCTGGATGCAGTCTCCATGGCAACCCCATCCGAGGATCCCTCCCACCCCCTCCTTTTCTGTTTCGTCAGCAAAGCCTTCGCTCCCCCTTTCTTCTTGCTCTTCTCTCTCTCTCTCTCTCTCTCCCTCTCTCTCTCTCCTCCACTCCCTTCGCGCTGTCCTGAGGAATGACGAAGGAAACAGGCAGAGCGGGGATGTGTGAGAGATTGCAGGAGGGGCGCTTGGATGGTGATGATGTTGTTGTAGTGCAGGGATATTTTTAGCCTCTGAAAGCCTCTAAAAGCCTGGCGAGTGACCGACCATACCCTGCCCGTTTCCCCATCTCTCTCTCTCTCTCTCTCTCTCTCTCTCCTTTTAATGTGCTTTATTGGCAGGGCACCACAGTTCTCTCTCTTTCTCTTCCCTGAGTAGACAAACTAAAATCTTTCACTGGTTTATATTATTCCACCCCCTGTCTCTCTCTCCCCCCTCTCTCTCTCTCCCTACCTCTCTCTCTCCCTCTCCCTGTCTCTCGCTCTCCGCCCCTCGCTCTCTCCCTCCCCCTGTCTCTCTCTCTCTCTCTCTCTCTCTCCCTCCCTCCCCCTCTCTCAGCACTGACTGCGCATATTAATAAGAGAATCTCCTGTCCCTGAAACAAAAGGGCACTGAGCTCGGTGTGGATGCTACCCTGGAGAGGAACAGTGTGACTCTGTGATTGGCTCTTACTGTACACGGCGTTATGTCTTTTCTTTATCTCTGGCTTCTCTCGTTACAAACCCTCTCCCCCCTCCACCTCCACCTCAGGCCCGAGGGAGGAGGGGGGGGCGGGGGGGGGCGGTCCAGCCCCTTACTGGAGGGAGGTTTTTGGGAGGAGGGGGAGTGCACAGGGAACCGTCCCCTGAATCTCCTTTGAACGTTAGCGGTCTGTCCTCAGCGAGGATGAGCGCCTGAAGGATACGGCTGTCCCGGCTTCCATTTTACATTCATTCTGCACCTCTCTCATCGCATTGGACACCCTGTCTCCTCCCCCTACCAGCAGCAGCCAATGCAGAGCCCCCCTCTCTCTCTCTCTCTCTCTCTCTCTGTCTGTTGCTCTCTCTCTCTCTGTCACTCTCTCTCTCGCTCTATCTCTTGCTTGCTCTCTCTACTCTCACTGTCTCTCTCTCCCTCTCTTGCTCTCTCTCACCCTCTCTCTCTGACTCTCTCCCTTACGAGCGCAGATAACACACACACTGACTCTCTCTCTCTCTCTCCCCTCCTCCCTGCCTCTGTCATTCCTCTCATTCCTCCTCCTCCTCTCGCTCCTCTGCTCTGGCGTTCTTCTTCTTCTTCTTCTGCTGCTGCTGCGATGCGGGAGGGACGCTGACGGTGGCTAGCTCTTCGCGCGCCGCAGGATGCTAACCGCCCTGCGCAGGTCTCCCGGAGCCTCGTGTGAGTACTGCTGCCACTACTCCCCTCTCTCTCTCTCTCTCTCTCTCTCCCTCTCTTTTCCATCCCTCCGTCCTCCCTCCTCACCCCCGGTCGGTCATCAGGGCCGGGTCCCGGAGGGGCACACGCGCGGGTGGCGGTCGGAGGGGGTGGGGGGGGGGTGACGGGGGGTGTTTGGCGGGATGAGTAATTGACTGCAGCAGCTTCGGTAGGCTGGGCTGGGCTTAGCGGACAAGCTAACTCAGGCTCTGGGTGCTGAATCAGGTTGGGGGGGCTGGATGCTCTGCAGTTATATAAAATAAGAAGGGGGGGGGGGGGGGGTTCATGTGTCTGCGTCTGTTCCCTGCTTCCCATAACCCAGGCTCACCTGGCAGTTATGTTGCCCCCGGTTACCTGCCGATAAGCCTCAGTTTGGTCTACGTGGGTGGGGGGGTGCCGGGGGGTGTGTGCAGAGGTTCCATTTTACTTTTCAGCTTTGAGAGAAGAAAAGGTGTGTTGGTGACGATGCCTTCTGTAATTACATCATTTCCTCAAGCAGCGTGTGTGTGTGTGTGTGTGTGTGTGTGTGTGTGTGTGTCTGCTTGCGCATATGCGTGTGTGTGTGTTGTGACCATGCCCGTCATTGTCAGGGTTATGATTTTTATGTCAGCACTCTCACCTGTCCATTCAGTGCTCGGCTCTCAGTTACCTATTTTAGCTGGCCCGCGTGGACTGCCCATCGTCCCTGCGTTTCACAGCCGGACTCCATTCCGGATCAGAATGCAAAGTGCTTCCTTCAAGCTGCACTGCTCCAGTGGAAATGCTCCGTAGGAAAGACACAAATGCACTGAAATGAACTTTCCAGCCACCACGTTTCCCAGCAGGCACTTGTTTCTGTCCCGTTACAGCGTCGTTGTTGCGCGCTGAAGCCCTGAGGTACGTGCGTTTAGCTCTTAAACGAGATTTTCAGCGGCACTGCAGCTCCCAGCCACCCCGTTGCAGGTTTGTACTGGACATATTTTCCAAATGACTGGAGCTAAACACTTCGCCTGAGTCTTCAGACTGAGGAATGCGGTTTGTCTGCGCTGAATATCTCACGAGCTTTGTAGAATTATCGCTTTTTTTAATATATCAGTCCAGTGTTGTATCTGGACTGGCTTTGAGACTGTGATGTTATATCAGTCCAGTGTTGTATCTGGACTGGCTTTGAGACTGTGATGTTATATCAGTCCAGTGTTGTATCTGGACTGGTTTTGAGACTGTGATGCTGATTTTAGTGAATATCCATAAAGGAAAGGTCAGCAGTGTGTGTGTGTGTGTGTGTGTGTGTGTTTGTTATATGGTGTGTGTGCGTGTGTGTGCGCATGTGTATTTTTTGTATTGTGTGTGTGTGTATGTGTGTGTGTGTGTGTGTGTCTGTGGTATGGTGTGTAAAATGTTTGTTATTACGTCTTGCTCAGTCTATACTAAGCACGTGCTGTGTTCACCCAGTGTGTGTGTGTGTGTGTGTGTGCGTGTGTGTGCGTGCGTTTGTATAATGTGAGTGTGAGATGTCTGTCATTGTGGATTTCTCAGCGTACCCTAAACACGTGCGGTGTTTGCCCAGCCTGTTGCTAAGGTTACGGGCTGAGGCAGTGGCTGTGCCCTGAAGGGAGTGCTGTCACAACATCGGCGTTGGGTTATGTAAGGGAGCCTGAGGGGGTGTGGGGGAGAGTGGGGGGAGCCTGAGGGGGTGTGGGGGAGAGTGGGGGGAGCCTGAGGGGGTGTGGGGGAGAGTGGGGGGAGCCTGAGGGGGTGTGGGGGAGAGTGGGGGAGGCGGAGGGGTGTGGGGGAGTGTGGGGGAGGCGGAGGGGTGTGGGGGGGTTTGGGGGAGTGTGGGGGGAGCCTGAAGGGGGTGTGTGGGAGAGTGGGGGAGGCGGAGGGGTGTGGGGGGGTTTGGGGGAGTGTGGGGGGAGCCTGAAGGGGGTGTGTGGGAGAGTGGGGGAGGCGGAGGGGTGTGGGGGGGTTTGCGGGAGTGTGGGGGGAGCCTGAAGGGGGTGTGTGGGAGTGTGGGGGAGGCGGAGGGGTGTGGGGGGGTTTGGGGGAGTGTGGGGGAGGCGGAGGGGTGTGGGGGGGTTTGGGGGAATGTGGGGGAGCCTGAGGGGGTGTGTGGGAGTGTGGGGGAGGTGGAGGGGTGTGGGGGGGGTTTGGGGGAGTGTGGGGGAGCCTGAGGGGGTGTGTGGGAGTGTGGGGCAGGCGGAGGGCTGTGGGGGTGTTTGGGGGAGTGTGGGGCAGGAACGTGTGGGGGTGGGGCACACATGCGTGCAGGGGGGATGTTCAGCTCCACAGATGGTCTGGTTGCCTCTCATTGCGTTCTCTAGCTGTTCTCTGGTCGATGTTTGGTTAATGTTTGGTTAATGTTTGGTCGATGTTTGGTTAATGTTTGGTCGATGTTTGGTTAATGTTTGGTCGATGTTTGGTCGATGTTTGGTTAATGTTTGGTTAATGTTTGGTCAATGTTTGGTTGCTCTGTGACGGGCTTCATCGCCCGAGGCCCTCAAATCCTCCCGTGTGATTAGTGCTGCTGATTGACTTCCTGGGGGTCTCCGCACCCGAGTTGATGATCCACATTGGGGGGCTCTGGTTACTGTCTGGTTGCTCTCTGGTTGCTCGTCAGTTCCTCTCTGGGGTGGCAGTGCCGCTCTGACGGAAGGGAAGTCCTGACTCTCCCCCGCGTGGCTCCTCCACTGAACTCCGGGGAACTCCTGGGACTTTCCCGAGAGTAGCTCCTCCGCGTGACAGCGCCAGGGCTAGGGCGCTGCCGAAAGGGTGGAGGTTCAACACCCGGGTACTGTAGGACACTGCCATTGCGTCCATCTGTAGAAATGGATACTATGTAAAAAAGAATACCAGTCATGTCCAAATACTCCAGATAAGAGCATCTGCTGAATGCCCTTAATCCCTTAATGCGATGCAGTGGAGATTTTGGTCGTGCTTTGGGGAACCGATGGCTGCTCGGGCGTGTTTATTCTGTAGCTCTGTGTGAAGCGATGTGCCGTTGAGGAGGTGAGGAGGTGAGCAGGGAGAGGCGTTTGGATCGGTGAACCGGGCCTCTGCCCACATTAGGCTGCTCTGTGTGGACCTCTGCGGAGGTAAGAGCACCAGAGCTTAGCCACGGAGCCGCAAAGCCCTGACTTAACCCCCCCCGCCCCCCCTGCCCCCCGTCCCGCCCCCCCAGCCTCCGATAAGAGCCCGGGACTTCCTGGGAAAAGGGCTGGAGGCGGTCGTGTACGGCAGAGTGGATAATATCTCCTGAGCTGCACTTTGTATCTGTGGGAAGAAAACACGGAGACCAAGAAAAGAGAAAGAAGAGAGGAGGATAAAGAGGAGAGGAGAAGAGGGGGGTGGGAATTCTTTCCGGCGTTTTCCGGCTTCCATTTTATAGGCAGGCAGCTCTCCTCTCCTCTCCTCTCTGAAGAGGGCAGCTGCACATCGGGGAGAGAGAGAGGGAGAGAGAGGGAGAGAGAGAGCGCTAGAGAGAGGGTGAGGGAGGGCGAGAGAGAAGGAGAGAGAGACAGAGAGAGCTAGAGAGAGGGAGAGAGAGAGCTAGAGAGAGGGAGAGGGAGAGAGAGGGAGAGAGAGACAGAGAGAGAGCTAGAGAGAGGGAGAGGGAGACAGAGACAGAGTGAGAGAGAGAGAGCGAGAGAGAGGGAGAGAGACAGAGAGAGAGACAGAGAGAGAGGGAGAGAGAGACAGAGAGAGAGACAGAGAGAGAGAGTGAGAGAGAGGGAGAGAGAGACAGAGAGAGAGACAGAGACAGAGAGAGGGAGAGAGAGAGACACAGAGAGAGAGAGTGAGAGAGAGGGAGAGAGAGACAGAGAGAGACAGAGAGAGAGACAGAGAGAGGGAGAGAGAGAGACACAGAGAGAGAGTGAGAGAGAGGGAGAGAGAGACACAGAGAGAGAGAGTGAGAGAGAGGGAGGGAAAGACAGAGAAAGAGACAGAGACAGAGAGAGGGGGAGAGAGAGAGACAGAGAGAGAGAGAGTGAGTGAGAGAATGGAGAGATAATGAAAGATAGTGGAAGCCCATTATTATTTCAGTAAGAGTAAAAGGTTCATGTTGATATGAGGGAGGGAGCTGGCCAGGACTGCAGCACACACCATGGTGGATGATGGATGTCGTGGCAGTGAAGCGCATTTGAATCTGCACTTGCACTTTGAATTTGATTGCCGCTTCAATATATTTTCATTTGCATTTGCAGTTCCTGGGAGTTTGTCTAATGAACAGCATGAGTTGCACTGTTCATGCACTGGAGTTTTCATGGATTCACATCATTATGTGTTTACATAATTAGCGTTGAGTTGACATAATACCACGAGCGCACTGTGTGTCGGGTTATATTTCTGTCAGGGGCCGGGTCACAGGTGGGTCCTGCTCGAATGGCCTGGGACGCGCCGTCATACGGGACCACAGCAGCCCCCTTTGGGTCCTCCGGCGCATTCACCTGTCTGGGTCTGGGTCTCAGTGCTGTGAAACCTCACCTTGAGGAGGTGAACCCGTGTCCCCCTGGCCCGGCAGGTGCAGGGGTGTGACGTTGACAATGAGTGGGCCAAAGCACCCAATCAGAGGTCTGTCTGGGGAGGGGGGTCGTCAGGGTAACGGTCTCCGGGGCGAGAGGTGGGCAGGGTCATCATCGACCTGCTGTCTGTGAGCTTGGAGGTGTGCGTGTGTGTGTGTTCATGTGTGTGTGTGTTCATGTGTGTGTCCATGTGTGTCTGCTCGTGTGTATTTCTGTGTGTATGTGTGTGTGTGCGTGTGTGTGTGTGGTGTGTGTGTGTCCATGTGTGTCTGCTCGTGTGTATTTCTGTGTGTATGTGTGTGTGTGCGTGTGTGTGTGTGGTGTGTGTGTGTCCATGTGTGTCTGCTTGTGTGTATTTCTGTGTGTATGTGTGTGTGTGTGCGTGTGTGTGGTGTGTGTGTGCATGCTCTTGTATGTGTGTGTGTATGTGCATATAGTGTTTGTGTGTGTCCTTTATTCATATAACCTTTCTCAATCTCTCAGCCTCACCCTAGCCCACTAGAGAACATGACTGTAACCTGCAGCACATACACAGTCTCAAACACCCTCACACCGCAGCTGTACCTCAGCCAGCAGTGCAGCTGGGTCTGGTCTCCGCTCTGCTGTCGTCCTGGCAGCCAGCCCTAGCCGCGCGCTCCGGGTGCTGACGGGGCATGTTCCTGTGGGCCGGGGGCTGTAAACACCGCCCTCTGACAGCGGCGGAATGGGCTTTCTGCGGCCGTCGTTATTGTCCTGTCACCTGATGCGCTTTGAGTATGCCACCGCAACTGATGGCTTTGCCCAGTAACGCTGACCCGACCGGTCCAGCCCTCTCAGATTAGCTTATAGTTATACTGGCCTGTGGTGATAGAGTTATAACCGATTGTGATGATTTATAACTGATCTTACAGTTGTTTATGGTCCTGATTTATGTGTATATTTACTAATCTGCTTCTGAAGAGGTCTGAGTATTTATTGGGGGCGGGGGAAATACGACTGCACTCTAGTTAATTAGAGTCATAGTTCAGGAGGAAAGTGGATAACGGGGATGAAAAAATAAGCCATGGTTTCTGCTGTCAGTGCAGACGCAGAGGGCTACAAAACACCACCTTTTAACCTTTAACCTTTGACCCGTAGAGTCCCTGCGTTCGCTCCGACTGCCGATCTCGCTCATCGACGTTGTCTGTGCGCCGGCCGCCAGACATAGAGTTTCCCATTGATCCGTGGGACATGCTGAGTCATTCTGCACTCTGTGTCGATGCCTTTCTGTCTCGGCGAGCGAAAACGAACACACACTCACACACAAAGTGGCGAGGCAGGGGGCGGGGGAGCAGCGAAACGCACACACTCACACACACTCACACACAAAGTGGCGAAGCAGGGGGCGGGGGAGCAGCGAAACGCGCGGCCCTTTGTGATGTTTCTGGCGCTTCGGGGAGAACGTAAGTGACTCACTTGTTTTTCTTGAGCTCTGTTGACGTTCCCTCTTTTGACCTCGCGAACACTCCGGAGTAGGAAGTGGCCTGAGGGGCTTTCGGCAGGAAGACAGGGAATGAGTCGGATATCGGGCCGGGACGGGAAATCAGAATAACGCGGCTGAAATAACAGCTCAAGCTAGGTTTTGAAACAGCTGGTAGCTAGTAGAGCAGTTAGACGGCTCCATACTCAGCATGGTTTGACCTGCTCAAGCTAGGTTTCGAAACAGCTGGTGGCCGGTCATTTCGAACTGGTCACAGCTGGATTTTACACCAGGGAAGTGTCTCATCTTCAGCCCTGAAGCCATGGAAACAGATTGTGCTGTTTTGGGCTCCTGGTTGTGTCCTCGGTGTCGGTGTTCTGTAGTGCGGTGTGCAGACAGTGACTCAACGCTCCGGGGGTGTGGTTGCTGAACGCATCCAGGGGTTCTCCGAAGGACAGTCCTTTCAGGAAGTAGGAAGAGGAAAGCCGCTGTCTGTCGAAGCAGAACCTTTTGCGACTCTTCTGGGAGTCGTATGAATGAGAAAGAAAGAAGTAGGTTCGGATGCTTACGGACATTTCAGTCCTGGGGTCTTTGAATCAAAACAAAACAAAACAAAACAAAAAACCTTTGTCATAACTGTCATTTTATATGAATTCAGAGTCACTGTCCACAGTCTTCAGATTAAAGTATGGATTTTATGTCCATTGTTTGTGAAAGTTCAGTGTTCTTTGACAAGTTTTAAAGAAAAGGTTAAAGGCTGGAGGAGTCAGAATCTCCAGCATCAACTATTTCCCATTCATCATTCTGCCTCTTATTGATCCGTTTCCTTTGCCTTGTGGGAGTGTGTGTGTGTGTGTGTGTGTAGGAGTATGTGTGTGTGTGTGTGTGTGTTTGTGCGTATGTGTGTGTATATGTGTGTGTGTGCAGAAGTGTGCGTATGTGTGTGTATATGTGTGTGTGTGTGTCCGTGTGTGCAGGTGTGTGCGTATGTGTGTGTATATGTGTGTGTGTGTGTGTGTGTGTGTGTGTGCAGGTGTGTGCATATGTGTGTGTGTGTGTGTGTATGTGTGTGTGTGCATGTGTGTGTGCGTGTATATGTATATGTCTGTGTGTATGCCGTATGTGTGTTTGTACTGTATGTGTGTATATGTGTGTATGCGTATGTGTGTGTGTGTGTGTATATGTGTGTATGCTGTATGTGTGTTGGTACTGTATGTGTGTATACGTATGTGTATATGTGTGTATATGTGTGTATGCGTGTATGTGTGCATATGTAAATGTGTGTATGTGTGTGTAGCTCATTGTATGGCAGACAGCCAGAGCACAGTCATTAATCCCAGTCTGTGAGCATGTGTCCTACCCACGAGCACACGCCAAATCAGCCCTTACCCCACTCCAAATCAGCCCCTACCCCACTCCAAATCAGCCCTTACCCCACTCCAAATCAGCCCTTACCCCACTCCAAATCAGCCCCTACCCCACTCCAAATCAGCCCCTACCCCACTCCAAATCAGCCCTTACCCCACTCCAAATCAGCCTCTACCCCACTCCAAATCAGCCCCTACCCCATGCCAAATCAGCCCTTACCCCACTCCAAATCAGCCTCTACCCCACGCCAAATCAGCCTCTACCCCACTCCAAATCAGCCTCTACCCCACGCCAAATCAGCCCTTACCCCACTCCAAATCAGCCCCTACCCCACTCCAAATCAGCCCCTACCCCACTCCAAATCAGCCCCTACCCCACGCCAAATCAGCCTCTACCCCACGCCAAATCAGCCCTTACCCCACTCCAAATCAGCCCTTACCCCACTCCAAATCAGCCTCTACCCCACTCCAAATCAGCCCCTACCCCACTCCAAATCAGCCCCTACCCCACTCCAAATCAGCCTCTACCCCACTCCAAATCAGCCCTTACCCCACGCCAAATCAGCCCCTACCCGACTCCAAATCAGCCCTTACCCCACTCCAAATCAGCCCCTACCCCACTCCAAATCAGCCCCTACCCCACTCCAAATCAGCTCCTACCCCACGCCAAATCAGCCCTACCCCACTCCAAATCAGCCCTTACCCCACTCCAAATCAGCCCCTACCCCACGCCAAATCAGCCCCTACCCCACGCCAAATCAGCCCTTACCCCACTCCAAATCAGCCCTTACCCCACTCCAAATCAGCCCCTACCCCACTCCAAATCAGCCCTTACCCCACTCCAAATCAGCCCTTACCCCACTCCAAATCAGCCCCTACCTCACTCCAAATCAGCCCTTCAGTGCTGCACTGAGCCTCTCAGCTCTTTACCGTGACGGCGGGCATGGGGTGGCAGTAATGACCTTTCACTGCAGTCACCCTGTGTGTGTGTGTGTGTTTGTGTGTGTGTGAGTGTGCAGTCACCCTGGGCTCATGGGGGTGGGAGGAGGGTGTGTGTGTGTGTGTGTGTGTGGGCGGGCTTGCACACTGATCCATACAGACAGATCCATTAACAGAGGCGGCTGGATCATTTATCGTGTGACGCTGGGTACAATTTACTCTTTCTCTCTTTTCCTCTCCCTCTCTCTCTTTGTTCCTCACTCTCTCCATCTCCCTCTCTGTATCTCTCACACACACACACACACACACTAACACACAGACACACACACTAACACAGAGACATACACACATGCATGCAGCCTCTCTCTTTCACACACATTATTCTATATCACTTCATCTCCAACATACTCACTCACTGTCTTTTTTCCTTTCCCTTTCTCTCATCTATCTCTCATCTCTCCATCCCTTTCACTCTCCATCCTTCTCTCTCTCTCTCCTCCCCTCTCTCCATGTCTTCTTCTATCTATCCCTCTCTTCATCCCTCTCTCTCTATCCCTACCTACCCTCCTCTATCTTTGCATTCTTCTCTCTTTCCCTGCCTCCTCTCTATCCTTCTCTTTCTCTCTTGATCCCTCCCTCTCTCCCTCTCTCCCCCCTCCTCTCTGCGCTGTGCTGTATTAGGAGGCGGTAGAGGAGGTTTTGTGGAGGTGCGTCATCAGAAGGAATCTCCTGCAGCTTCTCACTCTCCATCCCTCCCTCCTCTCCTTCTTTCCTCCCTCTCTCCCTCTCTCCCCCCTCCTCTCTGCGCTGTGCTGTATTAGGAGGCGGTAGAGGAGGTTTTGTGGAGGTGCGTCATCAGAAGGAATCTCCTGCAGCTTCTCACTCTCCATCCCTCCCTCCTCTCCTTCTTTCCTCCCTCTCCCCCTCTCTCCCCCCTCCTCTCTGCGCTGTGCTGTATTAGGAGGCGGTAGAAGAGGTTTTGTGGAGGTGCGTCATCAGAAGGAATCTCCTGCAGCTCCTCTGTAATTATTCTCAGGTTGACAAACACAATTCTCCCTGCCTGTCTGCCACCACAAAGACCGCAGAGCAGAGAGAGCAAAACCCTTTTCCTCTGACGCAGAAAAGCCATCCATCCGTCACGCCACACTACTGCAGGAGCCCCCGTGTGTGTGTGTGTGTGTGTGTGTGCGCGTGTGTGTGTGTGCCCAATCCACCTTGACTAACAGTATTTCCGCCCCCTTTTTTCTCTGAAATGTTATTTTCTGCCCAGAAAAGCGTGTGAAATTTGGACCGCGTTCAGCATTATCCCCACAGAGGAATCACACATCACATTACTCACCATTTACTGCCTGTCTGCACCTCACTGTGAGCCCCGCCACCCCCCCAAAGGCGGGGGGCAGCCTGGCGGTACAGTATGATGCTCGACTGGCAGCAGTTACTGGTCCCAGCCCCTGGCGGGCAGCTGTGTGGAGAGATGAAGTCGGGTCCTTAAGTGTGAAAGGAATATCTCTGCATTTGCACTCTTGAGCTAGGCCCTTTAGCCAAAAGCTGCTCCAGGGGCTATACCCCTGTTCTCTCTCTCTTTCTCGCTCTCTCTCCCTCTCTCTCTCTCTCTCTCACTCTCTCTCTCTCTCCACACTCGCAACTGTTCTCTCTGGCATTTCTCCCATTAAAAAGAGAAACTTTTCCCAGTGGACCTCCACTGGTTCAATAGAGGATTAAAATGATCCTTCGCCCCAGCAATGCCCCATGAAGCTGACCGGTCTTGAGTGTGGCATAGCACCTGTCATAGCTGAACAGAGGTCGCGGGTTTGATTCCCAAGCGGGGGACGGCTGTCCTGAGCAGAGGAATGCGGGGTGGGGTATGGGGGCGGGGGGGGGGCCTCGTCGTTTGATACATTTTATCTGTGAAAAGAGGCGGCCATTTTGAGGTTTTCACACCTCACTCTGCAGCCGGCTGCGGGTGTTTCGGAGGTGACAAACTGCTTAATATGTGGCCCTGGTGCATTGTGGGTAGGGAGGGGAAACGAACCAGTGACATCTCGCCTGCAGGTCTTTGGCCTTCTGGCGCGGGAGTGACTCAGTAACGTCCTTCATTGATTGGTTCAGTTGAACCGGAACCTGAGGGGTATTAATGAGCGGGGGAGGGGTGAGTGTGTGGGGTTTGGGGGGGGTGAGTGTGTGTGTGTGTGTGTGTGTGAGAGTGTGTGTGTGTGTGCATTCAATTAAATTGTTACCCTCACTAATGATATATTTGTGATCTCACACTTTAAAGAGTTAAACCAGCACACTGGGTTTAATCTGAAAATTGATGCTTAAGAGCTTTTGTCGCTGGTTGTGCTTTCCTGGGCACTGCTGCTAAGGTTACAAAGGGAACAGGTAAAACTGGGTACAGGAACGTATCCAAATAATAATTTCGGTTCCCAGAAAATGTCTTTAACGTTGGGGCAAACATTGCCAATATAATAAAGAAAGAAATTAGATCTGGTATGGTCACAACATACATTAAAAAAAAATGTTCAACAGATCTGGCATTTTAGTACTTACATTTGCAAAGAACATTGCTCAAATTGTCCATGTGTTTTTCACAACTAGATGGTTCCCATCGCTGGGTGTCACCTGTAAGTTTGCATGCGACAGACGTGGAACAGTTCCTGTGACTACGGTTTACAACAACGAGCACAACAACAGGAGTGTGCTGGCGAACGCCCTCGTGCTACACCAGCTCACTGCCAAACGGGACGGGGGCTGTGTCAGTGTTCCCAGCTGAGTACTCCGGGAGCTGGATTGGGCTTCAGAGGGAGCTCAGCTTCAGCAAGGCTCATCTGACGCTGAAGCTGAGCTGGGAAGAAGCTTTTTAAGCAGCCTGCTCTTTTGCTGATCACTATTTCTCAAGATTTGTGTGTGTGTGTGTGTGTGCGTATGTGTGTGCGCACATGTGTGTGTGTGTGTGTGTGTGTGTGTGTGTGCACATGTGTGTGTGCATGTGTGTCTGTGTGTCTGTGTGTGTGTGTGTGTGCATATGTGTGCATATGTGTGTGTGCACATGTGTGTGTGTGCATGTGTGTCTGTGTGTGTGTGTGTGTGTGCATGTGGGTGTGTGCTATGTGTAAAGATTGTGTGGAAATTGTGGAGTGTTATCTGTGAGGTAGACTCCATTATCTCATACACTGTACATTAAGCCGGAGCCTGTGAGCTCTGCCTTATATAAGAAGCTCTTTTCTACTCTCACGTCTAATACCCATTAAGCCAATCATGGGCCTGGACACACAGCAGCGTGTGTGCAGGGGAAAGAGACATCTCACAGCACAACACGCACACACACACACACACACACTCACACACACACTCAAACTCTCTCTCTCTCTCTCTCGCTCTCTCTCAGACTTGAAGATGCTCACACATAAACACAGGCACACACTCACATACACACATACACACACACATACACAGACTCACTGTCTCACTCTCTGACATGCACACAGCCTTGTACTTGCTCACACATAAACACAAGCGCACATGCATATAGACATGTACTCACACACACACACACACACACACACATGCATTACACTATATCATTGCTGAGGCTCAGTGTTCTGTATATGAGTATTGTTTAAACGTAGCAGGGCCCACTCTCACCCCGCTCACGTTCCTCTGTCACACAAGGGCAGACCTTGAACGCTGCAGAACACAGACTCCCCCTCACACCCCCCCTCACACCCCCCCGGCCCCTCTCACACCCCCTGCCCCCCCTCACACCCCCTCAGGGCTGGGAGCAGAGCTGAGCCTTTAGCACACTGCACTCGTGTGTGTGTGTGTGTGTGTGTGTGTGAGACACTCAGCCTCTCCACCACTGCTGTCAGCCTCAGGGCACCAGCAGCCCTGCGAGGATAAGCAGAGTGATCTTTCTCTTTCTCTCAACCTTTCCTTCTGTTCGTTCACTCTGCCTTTTTCAGGTTTCCTACCACCCCCCCCCCCCCCACACACACACACACAGACGGGATTTGATTATTATTATCTTTCTCCCCGTCTCTCTCTCTCTCTCTTTCCATTCCCCTATCTCCTGCTCCTCCTCCCCATCTCTGTCTCTCTCTCTCCCTTTCTCTCTCCCCCTCTCTTGTGCAGCTCCTGAGGGAGTGTACACAGTGCATACGCGTGTGTGAGGCATGTGAATCTGCCCCGCTGTGCACACACAGACATAATAAAGCCCCCCCGCCACACACACACACACACACCCTCCCCCCACACACACACACACACACAC